>NC_090900.1:640131-695131 GCF_040956055.1 Brachionichthys hirsutus | reverse complement strand
AGTCACCTGTTGATAAACCTGTGGACTTGGTGCATGAGTCACCTGTTGATAAACCTGTGGACTTGGTGCATGAGTCACCTGTTGATAAACCCGTGGACTTGGTGCATGAGTCACCTGTTGATAAACCTGTGGACTTAATGCATGAGTCACCTGTTGATTAACCTGTGGACTTGGTGCATGAGTCACCTGTTTCAACCCGTGGACTTGGTGCATGAGTCACCTGTTGATTAACCCGTAGACTTGGTGCATGAGTCACCTGTTGATTAACCCGTAGACTTGGTGCATGAGTCACCTGTTGATTAACCTGTAGACTTGGTGCATGAGTCACCTGTTGATTAACCCGTGGACTTGGTGCATGAGTCACCTGTTGATTAACCCTTAGACTTGGTGCATGAGTCACATGTTGATTAACCTGTGGACTTGGTGCATGAGTCACCTGTTGATAAACCTGTGGACTTGGTGCATGAGTCACCTGTTGATTAACCCGTAGGCTTGGTGCATGAGTCACCTGTTGATTAACCCTTAGACTTGGTGCATGAGTCACCTGTTGATTAACCCTTAGACTTGGTGCATGAGTCACCTGTTGATTAACCTGTGGACTTGGTGCATGAGTCACCTGTTGATTAACCCTTAGACTTGGTGCATGAGTCACCTGTTGATTAACCCGTGGACTTGGTGCATGAGTCACCTGTTGATTAACCCTTAGACTTGGTGCACGAGTCACCTGTTGATAAACCCTTAGACTTGGTGCATGAGTCACCTGTTGATTAACCTGTGGACTTAATGCATGAGTCACCTGTTGATTAACCTGTGGACTTGGTGCATGAGTCACCTGTTTCAACCCGTGGACTTGGTGCATGAGTCACCTGTTGATTAACCCGTGGACTTGGTGCATGAGTCACCTGTTGATTAACCCTTAGACTTGGTGCATGAGTCACCTGTTGATTAACCCGTGGACTTGGTGCATGAGTCACCTGTTGATAAACCTGTGGACTTGGTGCATGAGTCACCTGTTGATTAACCCGTGGACTTGGTGCATGAGTCACCTGTTGATAAACCTGTGGACTTGGTGCATGAGTCACCTGTTGATTAACCCTTAGACTTGGTGCATGAGTCACCTGTTGATTAACCCGTGGACTTGGTGCATGAGTCACCTGTTGATTAACCCTTAGACTTGGTGCATGAGTCACCTGTTGATTAACCCGTGGACTTGGTGCATGAGTCACCTGTTGATAAACCTGTGGACTTGGTGCATGAGTCACCTGTTGATTAACCCTTAGACTTGGTGCATGAGTCACCTGTTGATTAACCTGTGGACTTGGTGCATGAGTCACCTGTTTCAACCTGTGGACTTGGTGCATGAGTCACCTGTTGATTAACCCGTAGACTTGGTGCATGAGTCACCTGTTGATTAACCCGTGGACTTGGTGCATGAGTCACCTGTTTCAACCCGTGGACTTGGTGCATGAGTCACCTGTTGATTAACCCTTAGACTTGGTGCATGAGTCACCTGTTTCAACCCGTGGACTGGGTGCATGGCCATTTATTTTTGAATTTAATAAAAAGCCATCTTAACAGGTTTTTAAATGAGACACTGCCCACAAATGCAACGAGAGCTTCATTGTGCAGCGAGTAATCCCCTCTGCTCCAGAGGCGGACCAGTAATGGGCCAGTGGACAGATATATTTGCACAGTCTAATATTGATCGAGGGGATCAGGCCTTTGTTGGATGTTTACAGAAGAGAAGCAGAGATACGCGGTGAGAGAGAAGTATGGCATGCCAATAGTGCATACAGAATCAGGCCCACGGAGTCGAAAGCGCCTAATCCAACATGTTAATGAAGTTCTTGTCATCCACATCCAAGTTAATTAGCCACACTCTGGCAAATGGAGCCACTCCTCTGTGGCTCCAGAGCAGCCATAACTTCTCATTTCATTCATCTCTGAGCGATTCTGCCTTTGCAGACGGATTCATCAAGTGACTCGGGGAGAGAAGGCGGTTGGGGAGGAGCACCGATCAAGAGCTTTCTCCCAAAGAGCCCTGTCAGCAGCACTCTGCCTATAAACAAACAGGGCTGACAGATGACACAGTGGCAGCTCTCGTCTCCGACAGTACACCGCCATCTTTTCGCTTTCCCTTCCTCAGTCTCTCATCCCCTTCCTCTTCCAAACACAGGCTCTGTCTATTTAGGGCTTCATGGAAAGTCATTAGTCATTATTTTCTCCACTGTCTCTCTTCCCAAATTCACACTGTCACTTGCCAAATCTCTGCTGCTCGAGAAATTATGAATTATGCTTGTGTCTCGCACTCTGCGGGGGCCGCGGCGAGGGAGGAACCAACCAGAGAGCTGCTTCTTCGTTTATTCCATTACTTAAAAGTGGACTTTTTTCCTCCGGGCCCATCAATCACTATTTATATTATTTTGGTCACCAAATGCTCTCTAGTGCGCCACATTGAGACGAACTACCTAATTTGTAGCAGCATTTCTAAAACTTGTCAACTGCGTCTGGTGTGACAATAAGGATCAAGCCCACCTTCCTGTTGGTTTAATTTATAGCCGCTGCAGTGGAGACCGCTTGCCACAAAATGTACTCCATTTGTTCATTTTGCTGCAGATGACTGCGTGGTTCCAGTGGCGCAGGCCCGCTGCCATTCACTCTCCTTTAATTGCTATTCGCTCAGAAGCCTGCTCAAGCTGTGCAGCCACAGTTAGAGGCTGTGTGACTTTAGTCAGTGCACGTCAGATTAAAGCGTTATTTATCAGAGTGGATGCACAAGAGGAGCCCAGGCTAGTTGCCGTTCGCCGGCTCCCCACACATCCCCTTCTTCTAATCCAGCTGGCTACAGAAGGGCTCTGAGGAACGGTGACTAAACGCTGGTGACGGGGCCTGAGCCCATGACTCAGATTCAGAATGGCTGCAGTGTTCTCGTCTAAAGCGAGCTGACAGGCTGACAAACACTTCCAACTGGAGGTTTGCAGCATCTGGCCAAAAAGGATTTTCAGATAGAATTCAGTCAGAAGAGTCGCCGCATTGTGAAGCGTGTTGTGTTTGCGTGCCTTTTGTGTTACATAATAATACATACATAATTGTCCCTGCATCGCTTTCACAGTAAGCCTACACATGTGCTTTGAAGTAGTTAAGTGCAGTCCAAATGATTCATGCTAATTGTGTTGCAGCTGATGGAGCGTTCCCCTGGTTAGCAGCATTGAGCCCCGGAGGGACTGCGCTTCTGCAGCAGAGAGAGAGAACGCACCGCTTTAGGAAGGGTGTCAGCCTTTCCTAAGAACTCATGCATAGCTAATCCTGTAAACCAGGCATGGGCAAACCCAGGCCCGGGGGCCATATGCGGCCCGTTGGTCTTTTTAATCCGGCCCGCCAAACTTGTCCAAATTATATCATTAAATAAAATTGTATTATAATTAAACCTCATTCATTTGACCTTTTCCCTGTAATGCTGCCTGTAAAAGGCCAAATCCTTTAATGCAATAGCTTTCATGTGTCATTTATATTAGCTCACACAAATACTCCAGAGGGGCCGGACACTTGGTCAAATTTGTCAAATTTTAGAACCTATCGTGGCCCGCGAGTCAGAAGGTTTGCCCACCCCTGCTGTAAACCCATTGATCACTGACACAGCCGGTACACGTATCGAGGTATTGATTAAAGGTTCAGCGAGAACCCTCACTGAGAATGCAGGGCTTTCTGCTGAACTGTGATTCTGCCCATGCCGAAAGCAAAGGCCTGAGGTAAGCCTATAAATTCCTCTCCGTCTCCTGACCTTTACAAACTGGTTTGAAAGGCCGCCAGGCGCCACACCCCGTGCTGTGTTGATGTCTCGATGGCGGCACGGCTCCAGGGATGCACTGCTGGGCCGTTTTCATCTTGGGTTGGGACTGCTTGTAGTGCAGATGTGCGTGTTCTCAGTGAACTGTGGCGCACTCTCTCGACCTCTGGCAGCACCTTGAAGTCAAAGTTGTGATCCATCCAGCACGAAATGGTTGGTGTCCAAACGTCTGCCATGGGCTTCAGCTGCTTAGTGCTAATGAGCAACTGTTAGCTTAACGGCTGAACATATGCTAACCTAAGATGTGTTATCAGATTAGCATTGCTGTGCAACAAAGGAGACGCATGAAAAGAAGTAATTATTCAATGATTCTATCACTTAAGTATTTGATGGTGACCATTAGAATATATTTTCAGCTTTACCTGTTACACCAAGATCAACTTTATCTTATCTTTATTGAACGTTTTCCTTGTTTTGTTGAGAAATGAACCAAAATAAAAACACATTTGTTGATTCATCTTAAATCCTCGTCAGTTTCACATCGGTATTTCAATGGTGGCTAACTTGCCGAAAGCTAAAGCTACTCAGTGTGAAATGAAGAATCAGTTGGCACAAAAATCACAAGAGAAAATTGACCCAATAGAATGCTCTTCTTGTGTTCTGAAACCACTGACCCCAACCCTCACCCGGCCAGAAACCTGTAACTCCAACTAAATGAGAGTGCCTCTAAGCGCCTTGTCCTCTGTGCTGTTCCAGGGCTGAAGGTGCGGGAGGTGATGATCAACGTGTCCCGTCAGCAGGTGGAGGATTTCCACGGGCCGGAGGACTACTGGTGTCTCTGTGTGGCCTGGAGCCACCTGGGCACGTCAAAGAGTCAGAAAGCCACCGTCCGCATCGCCTGTGAGTATAAAGACGCGTCAGAGACTCAAAGATTAAAGAGATGAGGTCCATCTGCTTCCCTATGAACAATGTCATCATTGACCTCAATTACATTCAAGAGTTGCTTCAGTTTTGGTGTTAAAAGGCCCAATAAATCTAAATGTAGCTAAATTACCTACTGTGTAAATCAAGTTAACAGATAAAGATACATTTGCTTCAAAAATACTCTCTGAATGTTGTCTGCCGGAGGAGGAAGACGGGGCCGATTTATCGTTCCTGTGCGTGTTTTGTCGCTTTGTTCTCTTTGTTCTCTTTAGCTCTTCGTCATGGATCCAGAAAGGCAGCAGTAAAACTACTGGAACAGAACAGAGGAAAGTAGAGAGAACAACTGCTGAACTAAAGGAGGAAATAATCTCCAGATATGGAAACGGCGTCCGTGTCTGGGATCTGCTGCAGGACGGGACGGAGGAATCAATGATTCAGACTTTACTGTAGAAAACTGAGCTAAAGAGGAGGACTAAAACCCAGGAGGACAGTTACCCAGTCACTGAATGGAGGAGGACTCCCTTTAAAGGACGAGCCCCTCCCCCTTCTGACACCGCAGCCTAAACGGGGTGTAAATGATACAGAACTGGGTTAAAATAACTTTATTATGCTCTTGTTTTGTACTATTTACACTTTTATGTATTTTCCATTATTTAGATACACGTAGTTACACATTAATATACCTGTAGCCATGGAAACGGACATCTATCTGCTGCGTAGGAACGGATTCATCCAGTTTACATTATTTATTGCGAGAAACATAGTTTCAGTTTTCAAACTAATTGGTTTTCGAACAGTATTACGGAACAAATTATGTTCGACAGCCGAGGTTCCAACAGAGAATAAAGATAAAAGACTCTGAGCATCAAAAAGAAACGGACGTTCTGGTAAATGTTGAGTCCCCTCAGAATCAGAGCCCAGACGCAGACGCAGACGCAGACGCAGACGCAGACGCAGAATCAGACGCAGACGCAGACGCAAACACCATCTGTGCCTGTTGTTCACCAGCTCATGCCGGATTCTGGCTCGTTTGGGAAGATAAATCAGTCGTCAACGCGTATAAACAGCAACGAGCTTTAACAAGCGAGGTCGCGTGGCGTGCAACAGGCTTCATTTGCTTCCCTCAGCTTCAGCTCGATGCCCTTTTTTGCCCCAAACAGGGTCTGACACAGCAAAGATGGCTGCAGCTGGGCCCACCCAGAATGAGGTCGCCCAGCTGCTGGATTTATTTTATTTATTTATTCATTTACTTGATAGGGACAGTGCACATTAATGAACATCTATAAAGACGCATCTAATAGACATAAATATTCCGGATTATAGCAAAAATGCTAATTTACATCCGCTGTCCCTCGGCAGGTAAAAAAAGAAAGACACAAGAAGACTTCAGAAAGAACAAGAGGTTCCGATAAAAACACAGCGCAGTACTAAAGGTTTAGAGCTAGTGGCTACAGGCCTGGTTTACCTTCCACCACTGCTGGAGGAGAGTTTTGAAGGTTTGTAATGTGGGACGCTCCCTGATGGTTCCAGAGTGGGACCCCACAGTCCCCTCTAGAGGAGGCCCTGGTCCTGGGACCGCTGTGAGTCCGACATGGCAGGTGGGGCAAGGCCATGTAACACCTTGTATATTAGACAAGCCATTTTAAAATGGCTCTCCGCTGGGCGACGGCCAGGGGTCAAACTGGACTTTATTTACCTATTTGCCTATTTATTTAACCAATAGATCAAAAATATGAATTTATTTTCATTATTTGTGGTACTGTGGAATTATAATGACTATGCTGATGCAGCCATCAAACAGATTTAAGTAATAACAACACAAAGTTCACACGCCATGGACCGACCCCCACAGTGGAAGTCCACGTCAATGACGGGACTTTTATCTTCATTTTCTGGATTGGAGGAGATTGTTTGGGTCACGGACCTGTGATGTTTCTCCCGCGTGTTCACGGTGCAGCCGGTATTATGGCCTGTGTGTGGCGTGTCCTTCACCGCTAGCTGCTTCCTGCATCGCGTCCGACGAGCCGACTAACTTCCAGATTAGCTCGCCGCTTGCTTTCTTTCAGAGAGAACGCCTGAACCACGCCTCTTCCCGACTTTGGATTGAAGTGAGTCAGTAAAACGAGTTTATTCTGCAGAGGCTGTGTTGCAGGAGAAAATGTGTCCAACTTTACATAAATGTTAATCTTGGTCATTCTGTCACCATGGCGACAACCCATGAACCCAAGGCTTCCTGTGGATTGGGTCCATGAGTGGGAAAAGAGAACGTCTAACGTAAGTCCCTCGGTTAGCTATGGTGAAGAGAGGCTTCGGTCAGATTACGCTGACTCTTGATTGGTCGAGTTCCTCCATTGCTGCACGCTGAAACAAGGGGAGCAGGTCTCTAACCATGTCGAAAGCACCAGGATGACCCAATAACGTCGAAGGATGGAAGGCTGCCGGTGCCGTCCGGTTGTTCCTTGTGACACTCAGAGCAGCAGATGGATGGGGGAGTAAAGAAAAAAGGGGATGAGGTAAAGGGGCAGTCGCTGGGGGCAGCTTCGGATTCTCCCCTGGAGGTCCGAGAATGATCCTGATCATGCAGAACGACGGGCCGCCGTGTTCCTCTCCGGGTCGGCTCCGCTCGGTATTAACCGGTTAATGCCGGTGCTGTCCGAGTCCGACACCGCTGACGGGGGCTTTTAGAAGAGAACCTCTCTGTTGGGTTGACTGGATTTCTTTTTACTGCTCCAGAGAGGAAGCCGAGAGAATACACATAGAAGTACTATAGAAGTATTAGGGTCGTAGAGGGAAGTCGATCTCACAGATGATGGGATGTTGGAGTTCCAAAGGAGCATTCTTTCTCTCCACACAGGCTGATAGCAGCAATGTAACTATAAAGTCTGCTGATGGTCCACTTCCAGATTCCAGATGACCAGATTATGGGATCCTCTCCGTCCTATTCCAGCTCCGCTGGCGTCCTGGTGTCCCGAGGTGGGGGGCGGCTGAGGAGGATTGAGGTCGGACTGATGGTAGCACCTGACACTTCCCTCTTATCTCTCTCCACAGACCTGAGGAAAAACTTTGAGCAGAGCCCCCAGGGGAAGGAGGTGCCCATCAACGGAATGATCGTTTTGCATTGCCGCCCTCCAGAGGGAGTGCCCGTGGCGGAGGTAAGGCCGTGGCTCCTCGCGTCTCCTCTCCTGAGAGATGCTACGTCCTGGGGAGGGATGATCAGCCCCAGAGGGATGGGGCAGATCTTTCCTTCAGCTCTGCCTCCTCCGATCTCAGAGCAAGAAGTTGTTGTCCCAACATTAAGAAAACGATTCAGAGCATGCATTTAAATCAACCCCCCCCCACAAAAAACAACTTGAATGTATCAGTAAATGATCGGCACCAGAGATGCTCTTCTCACATTCGGTCTGTAGCACCACTACCCTCCCGAGTGTTGGGATTTCACTCTGAGTTTAAAGGGTCAGGCCACAAAGTGAGTGCAGGTCCAATTACCTAATGGAGGCCGACATAAAGAGGCGAGGATGGGGGGAGGCGCTGTTTCCCCTACTGGATCCTGGATTCTCAGCAGCTGCCATGCTGTGAAAGGGAATCTTCATCTTCATCTTCATCGTCATCGTTATCGTCATCTTCATCGTCATCTTCATCTTCATCTTCATCGTCATCGTCATCGCTGTGTGTGTTTACATCCAGAGCTTTGTTTGTTTGCAGCTGAGAGAGATATGTTCCCATCCTCCGGACGGTGCGTAACACTTTACGCAGTAATAAACATCTGAGTTTATGTACGAGTACCTGTAAGGACAGGTACTCGTACATAAACTCAGACATCATAGTTTGAGGATTGTACACATCGTCGATGGACTCCGCTCGTACTGGCGTGTCCCATCACTTACGGACACCACGGTCACGTTGATGGATCATCTCCTGCTTCGTGATAGACTGTACGCACAAGACGTTTTGAGGTGGGGAGGAGACGGTCATGATCTGTTGTGTCCTTGTTTCCCTGCTCCACGGAGCTGAAGCCGTTTGCGCTGATCGCTCGTAGCTTTTCATTTAAACCTGGCGGGGAGTTGAAGGGCGGAGAGCAGGTGTTTCCCGCCCCAGTGATGATCGGCATGGGCCAACCTTCGACCCTTTGGAGTTTAGATGATCCAACGTGGCGATGGTGGAGTGATGTCATTCCAGTTTCATCTGAGCGGCGCGGGCTGAATCACATCCTTCCATCTCGTCCTCTGTCAACACAAACGAGCCGCGGTGAATAATGCAGAAAGCACAGAGCAGGCATCCTCAGCCCAGTCGGTATCAGCGCGGGTCGCCCATGAAATATTGAAACGGCGTCGGTGAGTGCGGTGGCGTGAGGTGCCGGCGTGCAGCTGCACAGTCGATGCTGCTGTGGGAAAGTGGTTGTCATCCTCATCCTCATCATCGTCAGCGTGAGCTAATGAGGCCGTCAGGGTGGGATCATTTTGGATCGTGTGGGCTCGGCACTTTATTTAGGCAAGAGTTTGAAACGCTGGGAAAAAGTATTTGTTGTCAGGAGTTTCTCCTGGGCTGCAAATACTTGTCCCACTAGAGGCAGCAGATCTTGCTTCTCCAGGTTAACTCTGGTTAACTCTGAAGGAACTAAAGTTCTGTTTCAGATGTGTCTAAGTGCATTTCAAACCAACGTCACCCCCCAACACAAACTCAGCAGTGGTGTTTAGCGCTGCAGTACTAACTTCACAAATGTCCCAACCGGAGAGAGCCAGCTCTGCAGGACAAATCTTGAGGACAAATGTTGAGGACAAAGGACAGTCATTTGCAGACGGGAGCGTTCACACCGTGGACAGAGGAAAGGGGTGGAATAATCGCTCGATGTAAGATTAGATCGACCCGCGGTGGGGTCTGTGACGCCACCTCTCACCCAGGCACAACTTAGCATCAAGTCTCAGCATCTCTTCCCGGAGCTTTCACAAGCATTCACACGTTGAATGCTTGTGAAAGTCATCCTAATGATCCCTGGGCAAACTGAACGGCCGTTCCCCCACCAGCCGCTTGGAACTGAAGGAGCCTCTTGAACGAGGGGTGAACATCTTTATGGTTTATCTTCCTCATGTCCACCATTAGCAAACACGCTGCCAATATCCATCCAGCAGCAAATAAACTCCGTGAATCTCTGGGCAGATCAAACTGCGAGACACGGAAGTACATGATATTTACCTTCCATTCAGCCGGTGGGCAGAATGCTGATGATGAATGATGAATATATTTATTAGATAGAATGTTGGAGTACAAGTACAGTCACACAGTAGCATGTATTACAGTACAAGTACAGTCACACAGTAGCATGTATTACAGTACAAGTACAGTCACACAGTAGCATGTATTACAGTACAAGTACAGTCACACAGTAGCATGTATTACAGTACAAGTACAGTCAAACAGTAGCATGTATTACAGTACAAATACAGTCACACAGTAGCATGTATTACAGTACAAGTACAGTCAAACAGTAGCATGTATTACAGTACAAATAAAGTCACACAGTAGCATGTATTACAGTACAAGTACAGTCACACAGTAGCATGTATTACAGTACAAGTACAGTCAAACATCCTGTCTAAGAGGAGCATTTCTAAAAAGCCCTTGCGGTCTTGTTTCCGTTGAAAGTCCTTCGTACATAAATCATCGACATTTAACAATACAAATAAAATAAAACCAATATTCAATAACTCAATTGATGCAAAGTAACATTAGAAAAATAAAATGATTTTACACCACCGATGCAAACTAACAATAAATCTAAAATAAATTACGCCACTGATGCAAAATGACAACGAATGACAATAAATTACATAAATTACAATAAATTAAAAAGACACATAATATGTACAACGTAGGTGGACAAAAAAGGGGGGGGGGGGTTTGATCCGGAGAGAGTCGTGATGACTATCTCCGTTTCTGTCCCCCTGAAAGGTGTATTTTTAGGGCCGTTTTGAAGGAGGCCAAAGAGGTGCATGTTTTGAGGGCAGGGGTCAAACAGTTCCACCCTTGGGGGGCAGTATTGTAAAAAGATGATTTACCCATGTTAGTCCTGTAGGAGGGGGTAATCAGGTTGTTGTTTGAGCTCCCTCTAGTGTTGTGGCTGTGGGTGTCACTAAATCTGTGGAGGTGTTTATTCAGGTATGCAGGGATTGAGGGGACTGAGGGCAGAGCTGCATTGACTATTTTAAATGCCAATCCCATTTTGAGTTGTTGAACCCTGTCTTCTGCCCTGAGCCATTTTAGGCTAGCAAAATGTCCAGGAAGAAGGGGGGTCATGGGCCCCGGATTGAGGAGTAGCCGAATCAGTTTGTTTTGGGAGGTTTGCAGCCTGGTTTTCAGGGACATTTTGATGTTTGAATACCAGGAGGTGCTAGCATAGTCAAAGAGGGGCTGAACGAGGGCTCCAGCAAGCGTCCGGAGACAAAAGCAGACATTCTGCCCAAAAATCTTGTTCTCTGATTGACTTTTTTGATCACCTTAGTTGCCATACTATCACCAGACAGGTATTTGTCAAGAACACAGCCCAAATAGGTAATCTCTTCTTTGCTGGAGATTACTGTATTATCGACTGTGACCTTGAAATCATTAACATTTATCTCACTTAGAGAGTGTTTAGACCCAAAAAGAATCGATTCGGTTTTACCAAGGTGTAGTGACAGTTTGTTATCAGTAAGCCAAGTACGGATTCTGGTGACCTCAGAGCTGAGAGCCTCCTCAACCTGCACTTCGTCCTCTCCAGAAATCAGGAGTGCTGAGTCATCAGCAAACAGGAACAATTTGCAGTTACAGGTGAAAAGTTGCTCTCCAAACCATTTGAATGCAAAAATTCACAAAATCATAAATGCCATGTAAAAAAATCTTTAATCTTCTAAATGAATCTAGTTAGCAGGGAAACGGAGTAATGCTCCAACTTATATTATCCGGTGAATCACATAAATAATAGTTTTCAGTTTCCTCTTAATCCAAATCTGAAAATGCTGCAGAAGAATTCCTTTGTGCTTTGTATCCAAGGAGCAGAGATGATCGTCTACGCTAGAAGCAGTTCATGTGCCATTCCGTTGCAGTGCTTGCGATCCTAAACCTATCACCTACTATTACTTCACAGATATCAAGGAGTGTGAATGCACAGCAGATCTTTTTACTCTGGGATAAAGGAGCCGTGAGAAGCTGCTATAATGAGGTACTTTTGAGAGGTGACTCTGACAGAACGTGTGAAAGGAACAGCCAAATTGGAAGCCAATTTCACCCTGAATGAAAACCTTTAATCTGAGATGAAGTGATCTTCGTTAGCTCAGGTAGACAGCCCAGTGTCAGAGTTATTGTTTTATATTCATTGTCTCATTGTAGAGTTTTTAAGATGGAGGAAGCCACAAGGGTTTCTCTAGGTAGAGTTCCCTTTGTCTCTAGTTTCATTGAAGGGGGTAGGGATCTATGTAAATACCTGAGAACCACCTACTTTCACCGTGTTAATAAAAGGGCCGTGAGGTCCCGGGGGGGGGGGGGTCTTTTGGTCGCAGCCGCTGGGCGAACAGAGTCCCTCCTTACCGGTAAAGTATCAAAGTTTGTCTGCCTGATTCATTTTGTGTGTGTTTAATCATTATTACACAGGGTGTCAGGGAATTACCCCAACCCAGGTAGACAGCCCAGGTAGACAGCCCAGGTAGACAGCCCAGGTAGGCAGCCCAGGTAGGCAGCCCAGGTAGGCAGCCCAGGTAGACAGCCCAGGTAGGCAGCCCGGGTAGGCAGCCCAGGTAGACAGCCCAGGTAGGCAGCCCAGGTAGACAGCCCAGGTAGGCAGCCCAGGCTATGGCACAAAGGGGAATCAACTAAATGCGTCCGGACTGTGATACGAGATGTTCTCTGTTGAGCTTCACAAAGACATTTGCAATGCTACTCCACAGCAACTTGGCGTTTAACTCCGTCCCACCTTACGTTTAACTCCGTCCCACCTTACGTTTAACTCCGTCCCACCTTGTGATTAACTCCGTCCCACCTTGTGTTTAACTCCGTCCCACCTTCTGATTAATTCCGTCCCACCTTGTGATTTACTCTGTCCCACCTTGCGATTAACTCCGTCCCACCTTGTGATTAACTCCGTCCCACCTTCTGATTAACTCCGTCCCACCTTGTGATTAACTCCGTCCCACTTTACATTTAACTCCGTCCCACCTTCTGATTAATTCCGTCCCACCTTGTGATTAACTCCGTCCCACCTTGCGATTAACTCCGTCCCACCTTGTGATTAACTCCGTCCCACCTTACGTTTAACTCCGTCCCACCTTCTGATTAACTCCGTCCCACCTTGTGATTAACTCCGTCCCACCTTGTAATTAACTCTGTCCCACCTTGTGATTAACTCCGTCCCACCTTCTGATTAACTCCGTCCCACCTTGCGATTAACTCCGTCCCACCTTCTGATTAACTCCGTCCCACCCTTTTGATTAACTCCGTCCCACCTTGTGATTAACTCCGTCCCACCTTGTGATTAACTCCGTCCCACCTTGCAATTAACTCCGTCCCACCTTGTGATTAACTCCGTCCCACCTTCTGATTAACTCCGTCCCACCTTGTGATTAACTCCGTCCCACCTTCTGATTAATTCCGTCCCACCTTGTGATTAACTCCATCCCACCTTGTGATTAACTCCGTCCCACCTTGCGATTAACTCCGTCCCACCTTGCGATTAACTCCGTCCCACCTTACGTTTAACTCCGTCCCACCTTCTGATTAACTCCGTCCCACCTTGTGATTAACTCCGTCCCACCTTGTCATTAACTCTGTCCCACCTTACGTTTAACTCCGTCCCACCTTCTGATTAACTCTGTCCCACCTTGCGATTAACTCTGTCCCACCCTGTGATTAACTCCGTCCCACCTTCTGATTAACTCCGTCCCACCTTCTGATTAACTCCGTCCCACCTTGTGATTAACTCCGTCCCACCTTATGATTAACTCCGTCCCACCTTGTGATTCACTCTGTCCCACCTTGCGATTAACTCCGTCCCACCTTGTGATTAACTCCGTCCCACCATGTGATTAACTCCGTCCCACCTTGCGATTAACTCCGTCCCACCTTGTGAATAACTCCGTCCCACCTTACGTTTAACTCCGTCCCACCTTCTGATTAACTCCGTCCCACCTTGTGATTAACTCCGTCCCACCTTGTCATTAACTCCATCCCACCTTGTCATTAACTCCGTCCCACCTTGCGATTAACTCCGTCCCACCTTGTGATTAACTCCGTCCCACCTTCTGATTAACTCCGTCCCACCCTTTTGATTAACTCTGTCCCACCTTGTGATTAACTCTGTCCCACCTTCTGATTAACTCCGTCCCACCTTCTGATTAACTCCGTCCCACCTTGCAATTAACTCCGTCCCACCTTCTGATTACCTCTGTCCCACCTTACGTTTAACTCTGTCCCAACTTCTGATTAACTCCGTCCCACCTTGTGATTAACTCCGTCCCACCTTCTGATTAACTCCGTCCCACCTTGTGATTAACTCCGTCCCACCTTGTGATTAACTCCGCCCCACCTTCTGATTAACTCCGTCCCACCTTGCGATTAACTCCGTCCCACCTTCTGATTAACTCCGTCCCACCTTCTGATTAACTCCGTCCCACCTTCTGATTAACTCCGTCCCACCTTGGGTTTAACTCCATCCCACCTTGTTCCCTGCCTGGCGCTTTTCTTCATGCCATTTCAGAATGCCTGTCCTTCATCATAGGTCAGAGAAGGTCTCTGCTACCATCTCCTCCAGCACAGGCCAGAGCTGAACGTTGATTTAGTTAAGATAAGAAGGATCAAGGTGGAATGGTAATGCAGCGGCAGAGTGTCGGTGAGGTGGCCTTTGGGAAGCGACGGGGGGCGGCTGATTGGTTGAGGCCCACGCTCTGTTCTCGCCGTGTCTTTTCTGATTAACCTCCGGAGTAACAGGGCACAGCCAAGTCTAGATCACTTCCTCCAAATCTACCTGCTGCACTCATCTCAGCACACTGAAACGCACTGAGTTCAAAGTGTCAGCAGGCAATTCCAAGTGTGTGTGGGGGGGGGGGGGGGAGATCATTGACTCATTAGCTCAATGATCAGGTTTCAGCTACTCAGCGAGTTCCGCCAGTGTCCACTGTTCCCCAGAGTGTGTGTGTGTGTGTGTGTGGAAGGAGACCCCTGATCAATATAACTGTGTGATCACCCACATCAGCTCGGCGGCGGCTGAGACTCGGCCAGAACGGGCTAAATTGTGACGTCTAATAATGATTCAGTGGACAGATTTGTATTTCTATTAAACCGTGCATCACTCTGACCCCAAATGACCATTAGACCCTGGACTGTGGTGATGAGTCACACAAGCACATGCAATAAAGCGTCAGCTGGCCGGGCCCTGATCAGCCCCCCCCCCTCGTCAGTCTCGATGATGGTGATCAGCCCCCCCCCCCCTCGTCAGTCTCGATGGCGGCTGCAGTGTCGGCGCTACATCGCCCTCCCATCCTCTAATCGTGCCTCAGTCAGCATCCAATCATCAGCGAATGCATTCTGAATGAGATGTGTCCTTAAGTAGAGGAGAGGAGCTGGAGGAGGTGACCTTCAGGAGCAGGCCCCCGCCTGGAGCCCTTCTGTTAGGCCGACACTGATGACCGCATCCTAATTGAAACAAATGTGCCAATTAGGCAAGTCATTTCTCACATCCACTGCCACACGGTCGCCAGGCTAATGTGGACTTGCCCCCCCCCCCCCCCCCCCTCATCGCTCTCTTTCTCTCTCTCTGTCTTTCCGTCATTACCCGGGGGGTGTTGGCTGCAAACAGACGTGGCCCAAAGACTGCGGGACTCACACGTTAATTAACTCTTTCAAGTCGTAAAAATTCCCAGCTCCAAATTGAATAAAGAGTCTCGGGATGGGGGTGCCACTACCTGTGTCCCCCCATTCAGTGACAAATGACTTTAATCATGAGATATTAGCCGCCCTGCTTGCCCAGACCCCCGTCGCTCCATTATATTATCTATGCTTAGAGCTTCACCTCTGCTGAAACCCTCACTTTTAATTGTAGACAACGATCTTGGGGACTTTGAACGTTTTCTTCAGCGCAGATTTCAGCCATTGAAACTGTACTGAAAAGCTACAATTGACTCTGGATGTGAGAAATGATCACAGTGTTATGATGTTCATTATCATTTCAGTTCTGTGTCAATACATCCTTCATTCCTGGGCTCGGTGTGTCATTTTATTTACCCACTGATTGCATGCCCACAGGCTCTTCCCATTTGCATTCTGCCCGAGCGTTGTTTAATAAACGGGCTTCCCGTGTGCGCTCTATAAATCCATCAACCCAGCACATTCCAAAACACTGCCAATGTAATTTGCAAACGCAGTGAAGCAAATTCTGTACCGAGTCTGATGCTCTAAAGCTTTGCTCAGTTTGTTATTCATAATTAGGTTTCCTCTCTGTTGCTGGTAATTGGTAAAAGTGCTTCTCTGACTGCCTAATATTCTGTATCCTAGCAGTAGTCAATCAGGACGGTAAATCCAAATCTGAGATCCGGGTCTTCTGCGACGGTGAGACATGATGGTTTTTATTATGTGTTAAATGTGTCTCCCCCTGGATGCGTCTAAATGCGTCTTCCAGAGTCGCACGTCCTGCCCTCAAGCGTAATCGTGAAATTGGACTTGTGAACAGTGACAGAAGGTCAAAGAACAAAATTCACATGATAGAGTTGATAATTCCCAGAAAGAAGGGTAAGCCCGGTAAAAAGAAGAAAATATCCCCCCCACCCCATCTATAAATACTATAATTTGTCTATAAAATTGTTGCAAGTACATCTATGCATAACATTGTATCCTTATTAACATTAAGATGAAAAAAAGAAATCTAGATCCAAGTGTGAACCAGAAAAGATGTAACGTGCATCAACTTGCCTTTAAATGGAGGAAATGAAATCCTTTACCTCAAAACAAGACAAAAATGAACAAAACAAATTGTGCTGGTTTGATTGCTCAGTGCAAAACCCTCACAGCACAGCAGAGGAGCTAACACCCACCTGCACGCACGCTAATAATTAAAGTAAAAGCGCCACTGCCACCTACTGTAGCAGATGTGCAATTACACTGTATTCTCGTGCGGCAATGAAAAAACAAGCAGGAGTTTTGCTGTGCATGTTCTCCAGGATCACGTGCACCCCCTCTGGCATTTCACACACGTCCCGCTATTTGAGAATCACTTGGCGAGCTGAAGCCCCTACCAGAACCCATGGGTTTTGTTGTTCAGTGGATCCAGTCTACATGTCCCTGAGCAAGACACTGAGCCCCAAATTGTTCACAATGGCTGTTCCACTGCTGTGCCATTAGCCTCAAATACATAGCGTTGTCAACAAGGGCCTTCAGTCCACCCTGGCGTTCTGTGAGAACCGAATGATGGTGCAATCGGTTGTCTGTTTGCGCCACCTCTGTGGCAGCAGCGGAAGTAGTAACGCATCGTCCTCCCCAACACCAGCCACTCTCATGTCCTCCCTCACTACGTCCATGTATCTTCTCCTGGGTCGTCCTCTAGCCCTGTCCTTTGCATCGTCCTCCCCAACACCAGCCACTCTCATGTCCTCCCTCAATATGTCCATGTATCTTCTCCTGGGTCGTCCTCTAGCACAGTGGTCCCCAACCACCGGGCCGCGGCCCGGTACCGGTCCGTGAGGCATTTGTTACTGGGCCGCACAGAAAGAATAACTAATTTATACAATTTCCGTTGTATCGATTATTAGCGTCTAAAAGGTGTTTTATTTTTAAAAAGCACCGGATTTACTCCACCGTAACATTCGCCTGTGAATTTTCATGCTTTACATGATACGTTACTAAAAACTGAACTACTGAACTAGCGAAAATTAAATTAAAAAACAAACATCTTTGGAGAGCTTCTTTGCTAATGGGAAAGTCATCATCGGCGGTCTCTCGTAGTCGAGCATGACTGTCTTCCTTCTTGGTCCTTGTGGGTCTTCAGGTGGGCTATAGGCCTATCCTGGACCCAGTTATTCTGGTGCAGTGTGGACAGGGGAATGTAATGGTGGTGGGATTGGGTTGGACCTGTTTGGTGGTTGCTCTCTCCTTCCTGAGTCTGCGCTTCTCTTGCACAGCATGGCGGAGGTCATCGTTGTCTTGTCCCGCCCCCTCATGAACAAGGTTTCTCCAGGTCGCCCTGACTGTTGCCGTGTCTTCCCAGGATTTAAGGTCGATGTGGCACTTCTTCATGTTTGTCTTGATGTTATCCTTAAACCTCTTCCATTGGCCTCCCGGGGCCCGTCTCCATTTCAACGAGCTGGGAAAAGAGGACTTGTTTTGGGAGGCGAGAGTCAGGCATGCGGATAACATGGCCAGTCCATCTGAGCTGGTGTTGGGCAACGATGGCAGTGATGGTGGGAATATCAGCCTCCTCCAGGACGCTGGTGTTGGTGCGCCGATCCTCCCAGCTCAGGCTGGGGATTTTTCGGAGGCATCTCTGATGGTACGTCTCAAGTGCCTTTAAGTACCTGCTGTACGTAGTCCAGGCTTCTGATCCATACAGGAGGGTGGGAAGTACCACGGCTTCATAGACCAAGATTTTGGTCTTTGCTTGGAGGTCGCGGTTCCCAAAGACTCTCTTTCTTAGCTTTGAGAAAGCTCCACTGGCACAACTGAGGCGATGGTGTACCCCGTCATCAATGACAGCCTTTGAAGATAAAAGGCTACCAAGGTATGGGAAGTGGTCCACATGCTCCAGTCTGATGTTGTCAATGGAGATGTTTGGGGGTAGGACAGGCATACTGCTGTCTGGTTGTGGTTGGTGGAGAATTTGTGTCTTTTTTATGTTGATGGCTAGACCAAGCTGTTTGTATGCCTTCGCAAAGGCAGAGAGCATGCACTGTAGGACCTCTTCTGAGAAGGCAACGAGGGCGTTGTCGTCTGCATACTGCAGCTCCATGATGAACGTGGTGGTGGTTCGACCTTTAGCCCTGAATCGGTTGATGTTGACCGTCGGTTCTATACATAATTTCGACTCCCCGTGGCAGATGCTTGCTTATGAGATGGAGTATAGCAGCAACGAAGATGGACAATAATGATGTCTCTTCTCCTGGGTCGTCCTCTAGTCCTGTCCTTTGCATCGTCCTCCCCAACACCAGCCACTTTCATGTCCTCCCTCACTACGTCCATGTATCTTCTCTTGGGTCGTCCTCTAGTCCTGTCCTTTGCATCGTCCTTCCCAACACCAGCCACTCTCATGTCCTCCCTCACTACGTCCATGTATCTTCTCCTGGGTCGTCCTCTAGCCCTGTCCTTTGCATCGTCCTCCCCAACACCAGCCACTCTCATGTCCTCCCTCACTACGTCCATGTCTCTTCTCCTGGGTCGTCCTCTAGTCCTGTTCCCTGGCAGTTCCCTCCTCAGCATCCTTCTACCAATATAGTCCCTGTCTCTCCACTGGACATGTCCAAACCATCAAAGTCTGGTCTCTCTGACCTTGTCTCCAAAACGTCTAACCTTCACTGTCCCTCTTATTGTCTCATTTCTAATCCTGTCCAACCTGGACACTCCAAGGAGAACCTCAGCATCTTCATCTCCTCCACTTCTAGCTCCGCCTCCTGTCTTTTCCTCAGAGCCACTGTCTCTAAGCCGTCCATCATGTCTGTCCTCACCACTGTCTCTAAGCCGTCCATCATGGCTGTCCTCACCACTGTCTCTAAGCCGTCCATCATGGCTGTCCTCACCACTGTCTCTGAGCCGACCATCATGGCTGTCCTCACCACTGTCTCTAAGCCGTCCATCATGTCTGTCCTCACCACTGTCTCTGAGCCATCCATCGTGGCTGTCCTCACCACTGTCTCTAAGCCGTCCATCATGGCTGTCCTCACCACTGTCTTTGAGCCGTCCATCATGGCTGTCCTCACCACTGTCTCTAAGCCGTCCATCATGGCTGTCCTCACCACTGTCTCTCAGCCGTCCATCATGGCTGTCCTCACCACTGTCTCTAAGCCGTCCATCATGGCTGTCCTCACCACTGTCCCTAAGCCATCCATCATGGCTGTCCTCACCACTGTCTCTAAACCGTCTATCATGGCTGTCCTCACCACTGTCTTTAAGCCGTCCATCATGGCTGTCCTCACCACTGTCTTGTAGACCTGTCCCTTCGTCCTATCACAGAGCACACCTGATACTCTCCTCCCCCCGTTCCAGCCTGCCTGCACACGATTCTTCACCTCCTTTCCACATTCTGTCCATCACTCTGCACTGTTGACCCGAGGTACCTGAAGTCCTCTCCCTTCTTTACGTCTATTCCTTGTAGCTTCATTGTCCCCCCTGGGACCTTCTCATGTACACACATGTACTCTGTTTTACTCCTGCTCACCTTCATTCCTCTCTTTTCTAGAGCAGACCTCCACTTCTCTAGATTCTCCTCTACCTGCAGATCACAATGTCATCTGCAAACATCATATTCAGAGGAGCTTCCTGTCTCACCTCATCTGTTAGTCTGTCCATCACCATGGCAACAAAAAAGGGGCTCAGAGCTGATCCCTGGTGCATCCCACCTCCACCCTAAACTCCCCTGCTACTCTTACTGCACACTTCACTGCTGTCCTACATGTCCTGAACTACTCTGACATACTTCTCTGTCCCTCCAGATGTCCTCGTGCAGTACTACAGTACCTAATGCAGTACCACAGTACCTCATACAGTACTACAGTACCTCATGCAGTACCACAGTTCCTCACTGGACACCCTGTCCTAGGCTTTCTCTAGATCTACAAAGACACAATGCAGCTCCTTCTGACCTTCCCTGTTCTTCTCCATTGCTAGCCTCAATGCTAACGCTGCGTCTGTGGTACTCTTCCTCAGCATAAAACTATACTGCTGCTCACAAATACTCACTTCTGTCCATCAGAACACTTCTCTTCCGTTCCTCTGGCATCTTCATCCCCCCTAGGATCGTATTAAACAACCCTGTTATAAATTATACAGCTACCTCTCCTAGACACTTCCTCCACAGGTATGTCTTCTTCCGGTCCAAATGCCTTCCCATTCTTCATCCTCTTCATCGCCTTTCTAACTTCACTCGGCGTGATCTTTGTCACTTCCTGGTCCACAACAGGTTCCTCTCCTCCCCTTTGTTCACTCTCATTTTCCTCATTCATTAATTCCTCTAAATACTTCTTCCATCTTCCTACACACTACTGGCCTCTGTCAACACCTTCATCACTACTCTTCATCACTCTAACATGCTGAACATCCTTCCTGTTTCTACTCTTCATCACTAACATGCTGAACATCCTTCCTGTCTCTACTCTTCATCACTCTAACATGCTGAACATCCTTCCTGTTTCTACTCTTCATCACTAACATGCTGAACATCCTTCCTGTCTCTACTCTTCATCACTAACATGCTGAACATCCTTCCTGTTTCTACTCTTCATCACTAACATGCTGAACATCCTTCCTGTCTCTACTCTTCATCACTCTAACATGCTGAACATCCTTCCCGTCTCTACTCTTCATCACTAACATGCTGAACATCCTTCCTGCCTCTACTCTTCATCACTCTAACATGATGAACATTCTTCCTGTCTCTACTCTTCATCACTCTAACATGCTGAACATCCTTCCTGCCTCTACTCTTCATCACTAACATGCTGAACGTCCTTCCTGTCTCTACTCTTCATCACTCTAACATGCTGAACATCCTTCCTGTCTCTACTCTTCATCACTCTAACATGCTGAACATCCTTCCTGTCTCTACTCTTCATCACTCTAACATGCTGAACATCCTTCCTGTCTCTACTCTTCATCACTAACATGCTGAACATCCTTCCTGTCTCTACTCTTCATCACTCTAACATGCTGAACATCCTTCCTGTCTCTACTCTTCATCACTCTAACATGCTGAACATCCTTCCTGTCTCTACTCTTCATCACTCTAACATGCTGAACATCCTTCCTGTCTCTACTCTTCATCACTCTAACATGCTGAACATCCTTCCCGTCTCTACTCTTCATCACTCTAACATGCTGAACATCCTTACTGTCTCTACTCTTCATCACTAACATGCTGAACGTCCTTCCTGTCTCTACTCTTCATCACTCTAACATGCTGAACATCCTTCCTGTCTCTACTCTTCATCACTCTAACATGCTGAACATCCTTCCTGTCTCTACTCTTCATCACTAACATGCTGAACATCCTTCCTGTCTCTACTCTTCATCACTCTAACATGCTGAACATCCTTCCCGTCTCTACTCTTCATCACTCTAACATGCTGAACATCCTTCCTGCCTCTACTCTTCATCACTAACATGCTGAACATCCTTCCTGCCTCTACTCTTCATCACTAACATGCTGAACATCCTTCCTGTCTCTACTCTTCATCACTCTGACATGCTGAACATCCTTCCTGTCTCTACTCTTCATCACTCTAACATGCTGAACATCCTTCCTGTCTCTACTCTTCATCACTAACATGCTGAACATCCTTCCTGTCTCTACTCTTCATCACTCTAACATGCTGAACATCCTTCCTGTCTCTACTCTTCATCACTCTAACATGCTGAACATCCTTCCTGTCTCTACTCTTCATCACTCTAACATGCTGAACATCCTTCCTGCCTCTACTCTTCATCACTAACATGCTGAACGTCCTTCCTGTCTCTACTCTTCATCACTCTAACATGCTGAACATCCTTCCTGTCTCTACTCTTCATCACTAACATGCTGAACGTCCTTCCTGTCTCTACTCTTCATCACTCTAACATGCTGAACATCCTTCCCGTCTCTACTCTTCATCACTCTAACATGCTGAAAATTCTTCCTGTCTCTACTCTTCATCACTCTAACATGCTGAACATCCTTCCTGTCTCTCCTCTTCATCACTCTAACATGCTGAACATCCTTCCTGTCTCTACTCTTCATCACTCTAACATGCTGAACATCCTTCCTGTCTCTACTCTTCATCACTAACATGCTGAACATCCTTCCTGTCTCTACTCTTCATCACTCTAACATGCTGAACATCCTTCCTGTCTCTACTCTTCATCACTCTAACATGCTGAACATCCTTCCCGTCTCTACTCTTCATCACTCTAACATGCTGAACATCCTTCCTGTCTCTACTCTTCATCACTCTAACATGCTGAACATCCTTCCTGTCTCTACTCTTCATCACTCTAACATGCTGAACATCCTTCCTGTCTCTACTCTTCATCACTCTAACATGCTGAACATCCTTCCAGCCTCTACTCTTCATCACTAACATGCTGAACGTCCTTCCTGTCTCTACTCTTCATCACTCTAACATGCTGAACATCCTTCCTGTCTCTACTCTTCATCACTAACATGCTGAACATCCTTCCTGTTTCTACTCTTCATCACTCTAACATGCTGGACATCCTTCCTGTCTCTACTCTTCATCACTAACATGCTGAACATCCTTCCTGTCTCTACTCTTCATCACTCTAACATGCTGAACATCCTTCCTGTCTCTACTCTTCATCACTAACATGCTGAACATCCTTCCTGTCTCTACTCTTCATCACTCTAACATGCTGAACATCCTTCCTGTCTCTACTCTTCATCACTCTAACATGCTGAACATCCTTCCTGTCTCTACTCTTCATCACTCTAACATGCTGAACATCCTTCCTGTCTCTACTCTTCATCACTCTAACATGCTGAACATCCTTCCTGTCTCTACTCTTCATCACTCTAACATGCTGAACATCCTTCCTGTCTCTACTCTTCATCACTCTAACATGCTGAACATCCTTCCTGTCTCTGTCTCTCTGTCCTTCCAGCCTGTTCAGATCCTTCTCTCCCTCTTTACTATCTAACCTGCATACAGTTCATCAAATGACCTCTGTTTGACCTTTGACCTCTACCTTTGCCTGCGTCTCATCTCCCTGTACACTGTTTACTCTCTTCTGTCCTCTCAATGTCCCACTTCTTCTTAGCTAACCTCTTTTCCTGTCTACACTTCTGCACTTCCTGGTTCCACCACCAGGTCTCCTTATCTCCTTTCCTTCCAGAAGACACACCCAGTCCTCTCCTACCTGTCTCCCTGATCACCTGAGCTGTTGTATTCCAGTCTTCTGGAAGCCTCTCTTGTCCACACAGAGTCTGTCTCACCTCGTCCCTGAAAGACACACAACACTCTTTGTTCTTCAGCCTCCACCACTTTGTCCTCTGCTCTGCCTTCGTCCTCTTCATCTTCTTCACCACTAGAGTCCTCTTCCTCACCACCAGCCTATGCTGGCTGGCTACTCTCTCCTACCACGACCTTAAGGTCACCGACCTGCTTTAAACTGCTCCGTCTACACAAGATGTCCACTTGGTGCTCCTCCCTCCACTCTTGTAGGTCACTCTATGTTCTAGTCTCTTCTGGAAATAAGTGTTAACGACTGCCATGTCCCTCCTTTTGGTAAAGTCCACCACCGTCTGTCCTTCTAGGTTCCTGTCCTGAACACCAAACTGTGGAGTGTAAGAACTTCTCCTTCTCCTCTAACTCACCTCCTACCTGTGGAGCGTAAGAACTTCTCCTTCTCCTCTAACTCACCTGCTACCTGTGGAGCGTAAGAACTTCTCCTTCTCCTCTAACTCACCTCCTACCTGTGGAGCGTAAGAACTTCTCCTTCTCCTCTAACTCACCTCCTACCTGTGGAGCGTAAGAACTTCTCCTCCTCTAACTCACCTCCTACCTGTGGAGCGTAAGAACTTCTCCTTCTCCTCTAACTCACCTCCTACCTGTGGAGCGTAAGAACTTCTCCTTCTCCTCTAACTCACCTCCTACCTGTGGAGCGTAAGAACTTCTCCTTCTCCTCTAACTCACCTCCTACCTGTGGAGCGTAAGAACTTCTCCTTCTCCTCTAACTCACCTCCTACCTGTGGAGCGTAAGAACTTCTCCTTCTCCTCTAACTCACCTCCTACCTGTGGAGTGTAAGAACTTCTCCTTCTCCTCTAACTCACCTCCTACCTGTGGAGCGTAAGAACTCCTCCTTCTCCTCTAACTCACCTCCTACCTGTGGAGCGTAAGAACTTCTCCTCCTCCTCTAACTCACCTCCTACCTGTGGAGCGTAAGAACTTCTCCTTCTCCTCTAACTCACCTCCTACCTGTGGAGCGTAAGAACTTCTCCTTCTCCTCTAACTCACCTCCTACCTGTGGAGCGTAAGAACTTCTCCTTCTCCTCTAACTCACCTCCTACCTGTGGAGCGTAAGAACTTCTCCTTCTCCTCTAACTCACCTCCTACCTGTGGAGTGTAAGAACTTCTCCTTCTCCTCTAACTCACCTCCTACCTGTGGAGCGTAAGAACTCCTCCTTCTCCTCTAACTCACCTCCTACCTGTGGAGCGTAAGAACTTCTCCTCCTCCTCTAACTCACCTCCTACCTGTGGAGCGTAAGAACTTCTCCTTCTCCTCTAACTCACCTCCTACCTGTGGAGCGTAAGAACTTCTCCTTCTCCTCTAACTCACCTCCTACCTGTGGAGCGTAAGAACTTCTCCTTCTCCTCTAACTCACCTCCTACCTGTGGAGCGTAAGAACTTCTCCTTCTCCTCTAACTCACCTCCTACCTGTGGAGCGTAAGAACTTCTCCTTCTCCTCTAACTCACCTGCTACCTGTGGAGCGTAAGAACTTCTCCTTCTCCTCTAACTCACCTCCTACCTGTGGAGCGTAAGAACTTCTCCTTCTCCTCTAACTCACCTCCTACCTGTGGAGCGTAAGAACTTCTCCTCCTCTAACTCACCTCCTACCTGTGGAGCGTAAGAACTTCTCCTTCTCCTCTAACTCACCTCCTACCTGTGGAGCGTAAGAACTTCTCCTTCTCCTCTAACTCACCTCCTACCTGTGGAGCGTAAGAACTTCTCCTTCTCCTCTAACTCACCTCCTACCTGTGGAGCGTAAGAACTTCTCCTTCTCCTCTAACTCACCTCCTACCGGTGGAGCGTAAGAACTTCTCCTTCTCCTCTAGAACACTCTGCACCAACTTCTCCTTCAAGATAACTCCTCCTCCATTCCTCTTTCCTCTCCTCCGTTATAAACAACTTGAATCCTGCTCCTCAGCTTCTAGCCTTGCTTCCTTTCCTCCTGGTCTCCTGGACACACATCAACCTTCCTCCTCCTCCTCATCATCATGTCCACCAGCTCTCTAGCTTTCCCCGTCATCGTCCCAACATTTAAAGTCCCTCCTCTCAGTCCTGAACTCTTCCGTTCCCTCTTCTCTCGCTGCTGATGCGTTTCTGTCTTTGATCCATAGTAATCCAATATAATCCTTTGGGTTAACAACGCTGCTGGCGGTCGTTTCATATTTAAGCATAGTGTGACAGTCATAGTTTAACCTTCCTAAACCAGCCAGTCCGGATGTGTTATAGTCGTGTTTATATAAAAGAGCCCTCCTGCCCAGAGGCGGAGCTACGATACTCGCGGTATCCTTATTTGTTCAAAATGAAAGATGTCTGTCCAAACAATACTGCTTTTTCATGGACCCTTAGCAATACAGCCGCAAACTGTGATGTCTTTTGAATGGTTCCTAAGTTATGCAAGGAAGGAAGCGCGTTAGATCCCCAGTGCACATACTGTCATCCATTCCACAGCGCTGCGATTTCAATGAGTGAATGGCTTCAACCGTGACCCGCTAACAACATCATTCACAAGTCATTGGCTCTTTCACAAGCAACGGTGCGTGAAGCCGTCGTCTGTGCGCCCCCGAAACAGGCTGCAGAGTATCGGCCTGCCAGCAGCCTGAGACGAGTCTCCAGCTGACATGTGTTAAAGAGCTCGCCTGTCTAATTAGCACACTTTAAATGATCAAACGTATGCAAATGATCATTAGTCCAATACAGTACCTCTTTTGTGTCGTCAGGATGCTTTGACAGCCTATAAAGTCGTGACTAGAAGGCACTGAAGCGATTCATTTCTCGGTTCCATTGTAAGGCAGAAGTGATGAAGAATGATCAAAATCAATGAGCCTCATTATCTTGACCCAAAGTCAAACATCTGGGATTTTATTCCCATGATGCAGCTCAGCTTACCTTACCTGGTGGCTCCTTGCCACCAGCTTGTACTGTCGCGTGTGCTGAAGGTGGATCCGGCCTTCAGGTCAGCATCCGACCCTGTAGCCCACATGATTTAAACTAGAACGGCGCTCAATGGTTATTGTGAATATGGAGCAGAAGATGTCAGGAGACGATGGAAACAACCCGACCATAAACTGAGTTACGCACCGGGAATGTGATGCAGTCCCATATTGTTGCTCCTGAAAAGGTGACCTCCTTGTCTCGGGTAACGTCGCAGCCACTTCCCTTTACCATCTCTCTTCCTCAGGTGGAATGGCTGAAGAATGAAGAGATGCTTCGTTCCCAGACTGATGGAAGTATTGATACCCGCGCCAACCACAATCTCATCATCAGCGAGGCGCGGCTGTCCGACTCGGGCAACTACACGTGTCTGGCCAGCAACATCGTGGCAAAGAGACGCAGCAGCACGGCCACGGTGATCGTCTCTGGTACGCAGTCGCCTCGCCGGCAGCTACTGCACGTTACATTGAGCGGACACGCTGTTTACAAGCAACGCAGATCAATTTGCTCGCTTTGCTGCAGCCCTACAGAAGTGATTAAAAGACTGATGCTGCCTCTTCATTTTGCTGAATCTATTATTCAGAGACTCAATCATTTAAAATCAATGTGTACTGTATGAGGGGAAATAAGCCACTGTGTCTTAATCTCATTTAAAGGAGTTGCTGTTGCTTATTAAGTATTTATTTGCCAGAGGCCCTTCAGCAACGCAGTCTCGCTGCTACATATTTAGCTTCTGTTAGACGGCGAGCTCATCAAGTCAGAGCGCTCAGCGGTCGGATCCAAGCAGACGACCAGCATGAGTCACCGTTGACTTCAGAAAGGGCAATTCCATTTAATGGTTATTTTCTTTGCGTTTGTAGTTTCACATCTTTATCTTAATTCCGAAGCAAAGAACTTTGAATGAGCAATTACAGGAAGAAAGGAAGCTGTCTGTCCAGTAAATTGAATTTGCTGTGCTCCGTCTGCATTGGGGCCTTACTGTGCCTTAGAATCTGCGTCGTCACTAATAACCTCTCCTATTGTGAGACTGCTTCTGGATTAGTGTTATGGTGCAGTCTGCCACTCTGACCTTCTTGAACTGCCTGCAGTGAATGGAGGCTGGTCCCTGTGGACGGAGTGGTCGGCCTGCAATGTGCCATGTGGGCGAGGTGTCCAGAAGCGATCCCGAACCTGCACCAACCCGGCGCCTCTCAACGGCGGGGCTTTCTGCGAGGGCATGTCTGTGCAGAAGATCACCTGCAATGCACTCTGCCCAAGTCAGTTCCAGCTAAACTCTGAAATGTCTGCACATTAATAGAAGACTGAGCTTCAACCGTTTCTCACAGTTGCAAAAGTACATTTTCTCTACGTGTCTGTTCTTGATATTCCATTATGGAAGCTTGAGCTGAAGTCAAAGATGAAGATAGGCTTTAAAAAAAAATCGTATTCCCCTAATTTTGAGTCTTTTTTTTCCCCTTTTCTGCACCTTGTGATTTTTACTTTATTAGGTATTTTTTGCAGTATTACACATCACAAACAATATCTATTTATCCATAGATTTCCATCGTGGCTCAAGTGGCTTAAATTAGTTTAAAAGCATGGCTAATTAGCACTAGAGACAACCAATAATCCAGAGTCAACTGAAAAAATACCCGTCCCATGGCATTTATGGTGCTGGGAAGGAAGCAAAGAGAAGAAACGTAATGAAACACAAGCTTATGATGGAAAATGAGAGGAGTCGAGGAGGTAGCAGTTAGCGAGGTCAGACATTACCCATGATGCATAGGGTGACCGGAGGTGGGTGACTTGGTGAGGTTTGCAGAGAAAGCTGCACACTGCAGTTGGAGCTCATTTCTCTCATGTTCTCATGGAGTCACGGAGTCACAGTGCTCCGTTTCACCACGGGGTGCTACGAGTGATTGACCTCCCCCAAGCAGCTCGTTCCCCTCCTAACTGGATCAACACCGTCCACATGGTGATCTGGATCAGCACCAAAAGGGTCTAGATTGTTCCTGGTATGTTAAAATTAAATATATTTTACTGACTCCATTCTGGATAAGATCCTGATGAAATTCTGTGGTGAGATAAAGACCCCACCCAACATGACTCTGTCAAATTCCATAAACATCGGTCAATAATCAACCGAGATATTGAGGAACAAATCTTTAAGCTACATTGACTGTAATACTAACAAATAATTGAGAATAACCCAGAATCTAGGATCTCTTCTAGATCTTCACCAGAATTTAATCATCCTTTCCTTGTGACATTTCCAACATTTGCAGGACATTTTTATCAAGATCCATCCAGAAACCTTTGCGTTATCTTGCTTACAAATGGCTGATTTGATTCGAGCCTTTTGGTCCTAGCCCTGGTTGTCTTCTCGCCAAACTGCCATCTGTCTAATCAGCAGTGGTTCTCAAATGGTGGGGCGCGCCCCCCTGGGGGGGCGTGGTGCGATGTCAGGGGGGGCGCCTGTGACCGCGGAGAAAATGTATTTTTGCCTTACGAGAGTAAAGTGTAATTGCACATCCACTCCAGTAGTTGGCAGTGGCGCCCTTGTCAGAGTGCGCGCAGGGAGTAATAGCAGAAGAAGAGCGGTCGTAAACAATCTACGGTGGGAGAAGAAGAAAGACCTGAAAAAAATGGTAATAAAGTTATTCTTTGTTGTAAGTTGATCTATATTTCTTTCTTTTTCATATTTCTTTGTATGTTAATAAGGATACAAGAGTGTTTTTTTTTTGTTTTTTTTGGGGGGGCGCGAAATGTATTTTTCTTCCTAGGGGGGGCGCGACAGAAAATAATTGAGAAGCCCTGGTCTAATGCAACCCTGGGCTTCCATCTGCAGCCATTAACAATTGGATGAACTGTACACGCCTCATGAGAGCAACTTACGTTCTCAAAGCTGTCTTTAGTGTTACAAATCATTGTTCAGTTTAAAAGTACGCTGTGGGCTAGACTCAGAGTCGCACCGTCTCCACTCTCAAACTTCCTGGTTCAGAATAGTAGCTGCATCTTCATCTGAACGTGTGTGATTTGGCATTTTTAATTCAGATTCACTCTCAGCTTGATTTACCGGTAGTCTATTTCTTCTTCCTTATGGATTCTCTCTGCCAGACTCATGGTTATTTAATACGATCCTAGAGAGGAAGACGGTGCCAGAGGAATGGAGGAGAGGTTCTGGTACCCATTCTCAAGAAGAAGGGAGACACACAGATGTGTGGAAACTATAGGGGGGCAAAGCTGAAGAGTCATATGATGAAGTTATGGGAAAAGGTGCTGAGGCGAGACGAAGAACCAAGAATTTTAACTTCCACGAGTGTAAAATGATCTTTCAACATGACAAAATGTGTTTGTAACTCAAACTTCACTTGATGTTAACTGTAAATTAAATGTAACATGTTAGAAATAACTTTTCTCATATAAAATCTAACTGAGCGAATTCAATTTCTTAGTTATATAATTCTATTTGTGATCGCTTTAATGTAATGTGGAGTACTTCAGGATATCCATAGTGAAAATATAATGAGAGTACAATTGCTGCTATCAATGTGTGGCGTTTTGATTAATCATAGTGGAGTTGTGGTTATAATTAATTAGAATAGAACTAATTGGAAGTACATTATGGATCTGTCGATGTGGAATGATTACATGCAAAACTGAACTGTCGGTTATTGAGTTCAATTGAGTTCAATGGTACAAATAGTTGTAATTACACATTAAAACAAGGAAGACAAGTTGGAAATTCAATGTTGATAAAAGGCACTAACGAGGGACGGGAATGAGAGAACAATTTCTAGATACAGTGGTACCTCAGCTTACGAATTTAATCCGTTCCGGGACTAACCTCGTAACGTGAAAATATCGTAAGTAGAGACGCATTTTGAATGTAAATGCAGTAATCCGTTCCAAGCCCCGCAAAAGTATGATATTTTTTTATTGAAACATAAAAGCACATCAGAACATGAAACAAATGCATGTTAAAATTAGATTACCGCACAATAAACATAAAACGAGAGGCACATCATGTAAAAAATCCAAAGAATAAAGAAAATAATAAAAATCTTATTTTACCGTTTAGCTGTTATTTTTTGTCCTCTGTGTTTACTGGTCCTTTGCGGTGTTTCCTGCGTCGCGTTTCTTAAAGTACTGATCCAATGACGTCTGCTTTTGCGTGGCGTGGCATCTTCTTCCAAAAAAGGCCCGTCTCATCACAATTAAAAACTTGCTGTGCACCGTAGTCTTCGTCGATCATCAATTGTGTGAATTTTTGCACAAATTCGGCGGCCGCTTCGTGGTCGGCGCTGGATGCCTCGCCATGGCGAACAACAGAGTGAAGTCCAGTCCTCCTTTTAAACTTCTCGAACCACCCACGCGATGCCTTAAACTCCGGGTGTGGTCCTTGTGCCGAATTTCCTTCGCCTGTGTCCTCCTTCGCTATGTCGGTAAAAATGGCGATTGCTTTTGCGCAAATTATGGCCTCCGTCACTGTGTCACCCGCGATCTCTTTGTCTTTTATCCACATGAGTAGCAACCTCTCCATCTCGTCGTTCACTGCTGACCGCCTCTTGGAAATTACAGAGAGGCCTTTGGAAGGAACCGTAGCTTTTAGGGCTTCCTTTTGTTTTATTATCGTGCTGATCGTTGATGTATTACGGCCATATTCTTTTGCGAGATCGCTCAAACGCATCCCCTTTTCGTACCTTTCTAGTATCTCTTTCTTTGTTTCTATGGCCAGAAAAAGTCTCTTCCTCTTCTTTTCTCCTGTTTTGGGGTCCATTGCGAATAACGTGGGTTCTCTCTCTCTCTCGCTGCATACACACGAACACGTAGCATGCCGGGATACACGTAGCATGCCGGGATACACGCATACGCAATGGGTTGCCGGGCAGATTTTAGGCGATAGCCAATGGCAGAGCAGCTACAAGTTTGTTTACGTTCGGGGAACTCTGGGAGCGGCGAATAGCGCTATTCGCCGCTCCCAGAGTTCACCTCGTATCCTGAAATGCTTCCGTAACAAGAGGCAATATTTTCCCATTCAGAAACCTCGTAACCTGAAAATTTCGGATGTAGGGACATTCGTAAGTCGAGGTACCACTGTAGATTTAATTACAATCCCTGCTAATCAAAAGTTGACTTTAGATGTATCGTGTGAGAATCTTCATTAGTCAAAATGCAGTTATTGATATCTACAGTTATTTCTCCCACTGATTAAAGGAGCTTACCATATTTACTCATGAATGAAGTCAACAACGTTCCGCTGCTGGGGCGTTTCCTCGTTATATTCAGGCATCACCCATTTTCTCTAGGAGCCAAACACACTTTACTACATCTTTAAGAGGATAATCAATTGAGATCAGATCCATCTGACGATGTAAAAACCGTTCCTACTTGTCACACCTTGAGGCGGGCCGGTGTCATTCCCGCACTAACTCTCCCGGTCTTCCCATCACCTGTGCTCCAGCCATCACCTGCATCACATCAGCCATCAGCCCGGACACTATTTATACCCAGCTCAGTCCTCTGCTCTCTGCCAGATTGTCAGTGATGCGTCCTACTTTCCAGAAATTCAGACTGACTTCCCGTGTACTGACCCTGCCTCTTCGCCTGCCCCTTGGGATCTGTCTGTCTGGATTTCCTGGTTTGTGACCCCTGCCTGTTTTTTGGACCTTCCCTGAGCGCTTCCATGTTCTGACTGTTTGCTGCCTGGTCCCGTTGCAGCGGCTCGTTAACGGCGAGCTGAGTTTTCTCACGCTTGCCCGGCTGTAAAAACAAGCCTGTCTTCTCGCAGCATCGATGGATCAGTGGTCTCCGTGCCACCTTCTCTAAAATGCTCATGGACCTTCAGATAACATTTGAAGACTCGAGCGGGTCCCAGTGAAAAGCTGAGTTTCCTCCTGTTCTAGTCTGCAAACGCTAGCGGGCTTCATGTCGTGTGCGCTTGTGAGCCGATAATTTTCCTGAACAGCAGCAGTATAAAGTGCGCTTGGTTTATGAATCACTTTTTTTGGGGGGGGGGGCACCCAATGAAACTCCTAATGGCTTTTGTCACCAATTCATTTGCTCATGTCTTCTATCTATTGATGGAGGTGCCTGTGTATGGCTGCAGCAGAAGCGAAGAGCACGGTCATAAATGAACACAAGGGGTTAACCAGGAAGGAAGTCTTCTGATTGGCTGGTGTTCATCCAGTTAGCATCCACACTGCGCTGTCATAATATGTGTAAGGGTTATATGTACAGCATCAAAACATTTATTTACCTCTGCCAAGGAGGTCATGTTTGTTTGTTTGTTTGTTTGTTTGTTTGTTAGCAGAATTATGGAAAAACTGCTGGATGGATCTGGATAAAAATCGATCCGGATCCCCGTCTGGATACAAAAACATCTGGATTTTCCCATTTACTTATAATGGAGGCTTTAAAAAAAATAATATCTTGTAAAATCTGCATTAAATTCATTCACCAAAACATCCCAGTCATAAAGGGGTCCGATATGAACCATCATGAAACACGTCTCCTGGTTCTGATCCAGAATGAGGTCAGGAACAAATATTACATTTTAACATTAAAACCATTTATGGATTAAGAATCAGTTAAAAATAAACATCGACTCTGATTCACTTTGACTTTTCATGTTGGTGTATAAAGATACCGAGAATAATCTAGAACCTTCTGGTGCTGATCCAGATCACCGTGTGGACGGTGCCGAGCTGCTTGGGGGAGGTCTGTGCTCTGCATGGTGATTTACCCCTAGTCTCAGAAATGGAGCATCATTTACTGAATCAATAACATAAAAGCTAAAGTCTAAAGTCTGCGCTCTCTGAGAGCTTTTATTGTTTCTAAATTGAAAGGTGTTTTGCAGAAAAAGGAATCTGCTGTAATGAAGTTTGACCGAGGGCACAAAGGTCATCGATGTCTCTGCAAGTCCGGGAAATTCTTCAAAGTAAATAATCACCACGAGGATCTGGTGACAAACTGGTTTGGGAATGAACTGGTGAACAGTGAACGTGTGAGGCGTGACTTCAAAAAGCATCTCCAGAATGTTCTTAGTGAGTCAGTTCGCCGCTGCTGCGTCTCCCGTCTCCCGTCTCCCGTCTCCCAGACGACGCACCTCCACTCCGCAGCCACGGTGGTCAAACCCAGGAGCATGCGGCGCCTCATGCAGCACATCATTTCCATCTTAAGTAGCTACGGAGAAAACAGAAGCAAATGCAGCGTTTGGCAGGGACTATGGAACCCACCCACCCACAGCGCCGCATCATCAGTGCCGCTGCGGCCAGAACATCCTCAGGCGCCATATGGGCTCCCAGTAGCCGCTAAGCTCCTCCTTGATCCGATGACAGAGCATGGCAGAGGAATCCCAGCCACGAGGATGCACCAGCAGCCCATTATATAAACAGGCCTGGGGGCTAATGGGGAGAAAACAATACATCATTCTGAGTGCTGTGTGTGTGTGTGTGTGTGTGTGTGCGTGTGTGTGCGTGTGTGTGCGTGTGTGTGCGTGTGTGTGTGTGTGCGTGTGCGTGTGCGTGTGCGCGTGCGCGTGCGTGCGCGTGTCAGTCTCAATGTGTGTAACCAAACACCAAAATGAAAGTCGATAGACGTAGCAGATCTCTGTCCTTGAGCACCATGGTGACCAAATGTTCACGTTGGGGCGGAGTCAGAGGTCATCGGAGACCACCCACCAGAAAACATGAGGTCATGATGATGTCGGAGCGTTTGGTTGAGTTGAAGCTGCTGCTTCCGTTCTTTCCTTTGACGCGTGGCCGAAAGGAAGAGAGAAAGTCACCGTTTCAGCTCAGGGTGTCCATGAAGAGTGTCTGCTCAGCTCGTCTTCCTCGTTGCAGTCGATGGAGGCTGGAACCAGTGGAGCGATTGGACCGGATGCAGCAGTCAGTGTGAGAGGCAGCGAAGTCGCGAGTGCAACTCCCCGACGCCAAGGCACAGAGGCAAGGCGTGTGAGGGGAACGGCGAGGCCACGGAGAACTGCACCGATGGATTCTGTACTCAGAGTAAGGCTTTTCTCCCTGCCGCTAGCACTGCCACCATCATCATCACCATCATCATCATCATGTGCACACGCACTGAAACAGGGCAGGCATGTTTGAGCGCTGCTTTGGATAAGAGATCTCATAGATGTCCAGTGCATGATGATGTCAGCACGCTGTCCAGGTTGATCCTGAAACCACACGTCACAATGTGATGGCACATCCAGTGGCATCAAAGTGATGATACTCTAGAAAGAAGAGAAGAAATCATCTATTTATCATTATACGTCACAACGAGGTTGTGTTTACAACCACACACTAACATATTCATTAAAGGAACTAGCATACGGAGGGGGGATAGCGTGAACGTGCCGCCATGATCGGCGCGCCTGGAGCAGTTGGTGGGGACGGCGCCTTGCTCAAGGGCACCTCAGCAGTGCAGTCTGGAGGCAGACTGGGCCCTCCAGTCGCCAGCCCACACTCCACATTTGACATTTCACCAGAGCTGGGACTTGAGCCGGGGAGGCGGTGGACTTCTCTGCTTCCCAGCCCAGGGCCCAAACCACTGAGCCACTGCCACCCCCCTGGAGTAAGGGGAGCAGTGTGTGTGTAGGGGGGGGGGGGGGGGGTAGCAGAGGAGGCGACAGAGACTTTATTCTGTCAGCAGCATTACTCCAGAAGTAGCTAACAGATTTTCATTTAGCGATTAGCCCAAGCAATAAATCATTAAATTAAGATGGATTTACATTTTGTTTATTCATTTTACCCTATTGTCAATTACAATATTTTCTGTTTCTTATAAAAATGACACGATGGCTAAAGATCCAGCACCATTGGAGTCTGTTCTGGGTCCAAGTACTAATGTACTGTAGCTCCGATGATAAAACTATTTTAAATTTAGAGGGAAAATGATTAATGTACCCTAGAAAATCAGGCTCCAGACTTGCACTCAGATCAAACTGTAAAATAAATAGAAATTACAGCACGATACCAGTGTGATCCAGATTGGCGTGGCAGTTTTCAGGAGCCACATGATGATGGTCAAGCTGGAATCGGAGCGTTCATTTTAGGTAGAGAGAGATAAAGGAGAACCTGAAGGGATTTGACGTCTTTGAGTGCAGCTGCGTTAAAACACTTTACTCGCCACCTAACCACGAGTGGAACACAATAAACCTGTTATTAGCCCATGCTGCATCAGTTATAAAGGTCCTGTTATTAGCACATGCTGCATCAGTTATAAAGGTTCTGTTATTAGCACATGCTGCATCAGTTATAAATGTCCTGTTATTAGGACATGCTGCATCAGTTATAAATGTCCTGTTATTAGCACATGCTGCGTCAGTTATAAAGGTCCTGTTATTAGCACATGCTGCATTAGTTATAAAGGTCCTGTTATTAGCACATGCTGCATCAGTTATAAAGGTTCTGTTATTAGCACATGCTGCATCAGTTATAAAGGTCCTGTTATTAGCACATGCTGCATCAGTTATAAAGGTTCTGTTATTAGCACATGCTGCATCAGTTATAAATGTCCTGTTATTAGGACATGCTGCGTCAGTTATAAAGGTCCTGTTATTAGCACATGCTGCATTAGTTATAAAGGTCCTGTTATTAGCACATGCTGCGTCAGTTATAAAGGTCCTGTTATTAGCACATGCTGCGTCAGTTATAATGGTCCTGTTATAAATGTCCTGTTACTAGCACATGCTGCATCAGTTATAAAGGTTCTGTTATTAGCACATGCTGCGTCAGTTATAAAGGTTCTGTTATTAGCACATGCTGCGTCAGTTATAAAGGTTCTGTTATAAAGGTCCTGTTATTAGCACATGCTGCATCAGTTATAAAGGTTCTGTTATTAGCACATGCTGCGTCAGTTATAAAGGTTCTGTTATTAGCACATGCTGCATCAGTTATAAAGGTCCTGTTATTAGCACATGCTGCATCAGTTATAAAGGTTCTGTTATTAGCACATGCTGCATCAGTTATAAAGGTTCTGTTATTAGCACATGCTGCATCAGTTATAAAGGTCCTGTTATTAGCACATGCTGCATCAGTTATAAAGGTCCTGTTATTAGCACATGCTGCATCAGTTATAAAGGTTCTGTTATTAGCACATGCTACACCAGTTATAAAGGTTCTGTTATAAAGGTCCTGTTATTAGCACATGCTGCATCAGTTATAAAGGTTCGGTTATTAGCACATGCTGCATCAGTTATAAAGGTCCTGTTATTAGCACATGCTGCATCAGTTATAAAGGTTCTGTTATTAGCACATGCTGCATCAGTTATAAAGGTCCTGTTATTAGCACATGCTACACCAGTTATAAAGGTTCTGTTATAAAGGTCCTGTTATTAGCACATGCTGCATCAGTTATAAAAGTCCTGTTATAAATGTCCTGTTACTAGCACATGCTGCATCAGTTATAAAGGTTCTGTTATTAGCACATGCTGCGTCAGTTATAAAGGTCCTGTTATTAGCACATGCTGCGTCAGTTATAAATGTCCTGTTATTAGCACATGCTGCATCAGTTATAAAGGTTCTGTTATTAGCACATGCTGCATCAGTTATAAAGGTCCTGTTATTAGCACATGCTGCATCAGTTATAAAGGTCTTGTTACTAGCACATGCTGCATCAGTTATAAAGGTTCTGTTATTAGCACATGCTACGCCAGTTATAAAGGTTCTGTTATTAGCACATGCTGCATCAGTTATAAAGGTTCTGTTATTAGCACATGCTGCATCAGTTATAAAGGTTCTGTTATTAGCACATGCTGCGTCAGTTATAAAGGTTCTGTTATAAAGGTCCTGTTATTAGCACATGCTGCGTCAGTTATAAAGGTTCTGTTATTAGCACATGCTGCGTCAGTTATAAAGGTTCTGTTATAAAGGTCCTGTTATTAGCACATGCTGCATCAGTTATAAAGGTCCTGTTACTAGCACATGCTGCATCAGTTATAAAGGTTCTGTTATTAGCACATGCTACGCCAGTTATAAAGGTTCTGTTATTAGCACATGCTGCATCAGTTATAAAGGTTCTGTTATTAGCACATGCTGCATCAGTTATAAAGGTTCTGTTATTAGCACATGCTGCATCAGTTATAAAGGTTCTGTTATTAGCACATGCTGCGTCAGTTATAAAGGTTCTGTTATAAAGGTCCTGTTATTAGCACATGCTGCATCAGTTATAAAGGTTCTGTTATTAGCACATGCTGCGTCAGTTATAAAGGTTCTGTCATAAAGGTCCTGTTATTAGCACATGCTGCATCAGTTATAAAGGTTCTGTTATTAGCACATGCTACGCCAGTTATAAAGGTTCTGTTATTAGCACATGCTGCATCAGTTATAAAGGTTCTGTTATTAGCACATGCTGCATCAGTTATAAAGGTTCTGTTATTAGCACATGCTACGCCAGTTATAAAGGTTCTGTTATTAGCACATGCTGCATCAGTTATAAAGGTTCTGTTACTAGCACATGCTGCGTCAGTTATAAAGGTTCTGTTATTAGCACATGCTGCGTCAGTTATAAAGGTAGTGAGTGCAATTGAGGATGTATTTATCCTTTATGGTTAACGCGAACATCTAATACCACCGACACAAGGAGCTCAACAGTATCTGTTCAAATCAAAGTATTCTCCTAATTGCGCAGCCGTACTCGAGTGTAGTTCTGATTCTGTTCATTGTATTTCCAACGTACATTCGGGCGGAGCGGCACGTCACAGCGTTCCTCTCAGATGAATCTGTCTTGTTTCGGGGTGATTCATTCAGAGCTGTATCTCCAAGCCGTGGAGCAGTTTGAACTTCACCGTCTTTATCTCAGGCAGTGCGAGGATGGTAATGGTCCCTGCCCGGCCCCTATCAGATGCTGGACATGCAGCAGGCGGGCTCTTCTCTGCCCGGGGGGGCTGGATCGGACACCAGACTTGTTAGTCACTTCACAGCGGCTCACACTTTAATCACCACTTTCTCTCCTCTTTGTCTCATTCTATCTTTCTGTCTTTGCAGATCGAAAGCTGCTACATGACGTTAAACCTCAAAGTGAGTCTTCCTCTGTGCATTCCTTTCATCTGTCTAATCTCCTCTCCAACCACCAGCCACAATCTGAGAGGAGAGGTTGCTGCGGAGGACTGGAGAACTGCCGTCTTCACTCCTCCGCACCATGTGACGAGTGGCATCACTTGAGGCAGTTTATTAAGCGTTGCCGTCAATGCCTGCAACGCTTCACATATGCAGCGACACTCGCACAGAACCGCTAGCTGTGACTGGATGAGGGTGGCCAGACATGGCGCTACATGTCGCTGTGCTGTGGAAGGATCATGGCTGGCCCTGCATTAGCAACAGACTCGCTCATCATTTCTAGAGTGGCAGTCATGAGACTATTTACAGTTCTCTTTTGTCCATGTGTCTCATGTGCTTCAGGCATGGACGGCTCCAACGATGTGGCTCTGTACTCGGGCCTGGGAGCCGGCACCATCGCCGTGGTGATCCTGGTGGTGGCTGTAATGCTGTACAGGAAGAACCACAGCGAGTACGGTGTGGACGTCATCGACTCTTCTGCACTTGCCGGGGGTTTCCAGTCTTTCAATTTCAAGACGACCAGACAAGGTAAGGGAGAGCCATCAGCTGTGTCCTGACAGACGGCGACAGCCGCAAGGCCAAAAGGCTCAGCCATCAGAGGGCGGAGCTACAGGCCGCCCTGGAGAATGATGGCATGTGTTTGCATCGAGCAGCATGGCGTTCAGCCTCGCTACCTGCTCTGGATTTATACCGCCATAATCGGTGACAGGGCCCGTCTTTCTGCCGTGACAGACGTGCAGGAGATAACAAATCTTTGAAGGAGACTCCGCCCCGCGGCCCAACGACCACACATCTGAGTGTCAGGCAACCGATCTGCTCACCTTACACTGGCCTGAAGCACTGATGGATGGATGTGGGGGCTCTGCAGCGCTGAACATTGATTCCGTTCTTGTTGTGCGCAGCAATAACTTGTGTTGGTTCTACGACTGTGGCTGTCCCCGCCACCTTCCCTGCAGGTATCCATATTGATGCCGCTGACACTTCTGGTTTGGCTGAAGTAATAGCCATCGAAGTTCTCCCTGCCTCAGTGACAGCGCCGGGAGAAGGTCTACCTGCCCATGCTGAGCACCTTTTCCCCCAGAGCCCTCGGGGAGCTGGTCTAAATTCCAGAACCTCATCAATCCTACTTTAAATTGGCCCGATCGCCCCCAGCCTGCCTGCTCTGCGTTCCACAGGCCACAATCATGCCTCCATGCCTTCCCACAATGTTGAACACATCTGCAGCTCCAGTTTCCTGTTGTTTATTATACTGTCCTTTTCATGGCATAAAGTTTAACCTCTTAAATATGCATGAAGTTGCAAATTAGTGGCTTTTTCATGCCAAATAATCCCCCAAAAAAGTTCTTAAATGTTTCCGGAGTGCCGGTGAGAGCTGAGCGAGTCTTGGGCCCTGACCCTGTCTCTCCACATTAGTCCTCTTTCTGTCTCATTTTTAATCAGAGGCCCAATTCCAAACCCATCCCTCAAGGATTTCATCCTGAGGTTCATTTCATTAACTTCTCTCATCTCACCACTGCCGCTCCATTTTCGCTGTGCCATTCTTAAAGATGCACACTCGAACGATAATCAGGTCATCCTCCACTCGCCCGGAGGAGAGAAAGTTCAGCAGCGCTGGAACGCAGGGAGGCCGGCGGGCTGCGGCGCTGGAACGCAGGGAGGCCGGCGGGCTGCGGCGCTTGAACGCAGGGAGGCCGGCGGGCTGCGGCGCTGGAACGCAGGGAGGCCGGCGGGCTGCGGCGCTGGAACGCTGGGAGGCCGGCGGGCTGCGGCGCTGGAACGCTGGGAGGCCGGCGGGCTGCGGCGCTGGAACGCTGGGAGGCCTCCGGGCTGCAGCGCTGGAACGCAGGAAGGCCGGCGGGCTGCGGCGCTGGAACGCAGGGAGGCCGGCGGGCTGCAGCGCTGGAACGCATCGAGGCCGGCGGGCTGCAGCGCTGGAACGCAGGGAGGCCGGCGGGCTGCGGCGCTGGAACGCTGGGAGGCCTGCGGGCTGCGGCGCTGGAACGCTGGGAGGCCTCCGGGCTGCGGCGCTGGAACGCTGGGAGGCCGGCGGGCTGCGGCGCTGGAACGCTGGGAGGCCTGCGGGCTGCGGCGCTGGAACGCTGGGAGGCCTGCGGGCTGCAGCGCTGGAACGCAGGGAGGCCGGCGGGCTGCGGCGCTGGCCGGGAGCTGGAACGTCTGCAGCATCGGCAGCTTGGAAATTCATTTATTATCAGTTATTATTCAGTTATTTAAAATAGCTAAGACTTCTTTACACCATGTACACAGGAAGCGCAGTTCAGATCCGGTTTTAAGACTGTATGACAGCAATAGGTTGACGAGCAGGGATTTTGTTTAGCCAGATTTCACATTTAAAGTCTGTAATGGCTATATGATTACATGATGAATTACAAAATTGATAAATACAACAGCAAATTGAGCAGCAAATTAAAAACAAATTAATTAAAAAATTAATAACCGAAATAAAAATCATGAAAACAGAAGAAGGTTCTGTCAAATCTTAAACATAAAGAAGAAAACTGACGTTAGAAAAAACCAATGAGGTAACAGGGAACAGGAGATGGGAGGAAAGCACACGAACCAAAGCGGGACACCGGAAACTGCATATGCAGACAGCTACAGAGGCACAGGTGAAGCTGGCTACAGAGGACAGGTGAAGCTGGCTACAGAGGGACAGGTGAAGCTGGCTACAGAGGGACAGGTGAAGCTGGCTGCAGAGGGACAGGTGAAGCGGGCTACAGAGGGACAGGTGAAACGGGCTACAGAGGACAGGTGAAACGGGCTACAGAGGGACAGGTGAAGCAGGCTACAGAGGGACAGGTGAAGCTGGCTACAGAGGGACAGGTGAAACGGGCTACAGAGGGACAGGTGAAACGGGCTACAGAGGGACAGGTGAAGCGGGCTACAGAGGGACAGGTGAAACGGGCTACAGAGGACAGGTGAAATGGGCTACAGAGGACAGGTGAAACGGGCTACAGAGGACAGGTGAAATGGGCTACAGAGGACAGGTGAAACGGGCTACAGAGGACAGGTGAAATGGGCTACAGAGGGACAGGTGAATCGGGCTACAGAGGGACAGGTGAAATGGGCTACAGAGGGACAGGTGAAGCAGGCTACAGAGGGACAGGTGAAATGGGCTACAGAGGGACAGGTGAAACGGGCTACAGAGGGACAGGTGAAGCTGGCTACAGAGGGACAGGTGAAACGGGCTACAGAGGGACAGGTGAAGCAGGCTACAGAGGGACAGGTGAAACGGGCTACAGAGGGACAGGTGAAGCGGGCTACAGAGGACAGGTGAAATGGGCTACAGAGGGACAGGTGAAACGGGCTACAGAGGGACAGGTGAAACGGGCTACAGAGGGACAGGTGAAGCTGGCTACAGAGGGACAGGTGAAATGGGCTACAGAGGGACAGGTGAAATGGGCTACAGAGGGACAGGTGAAACGGGCTACAGAGGGACAGGTGAAGCTGGCTACAGAGGGACAGGTGAATCGTTAATGCAAGAAGCGAGCGTCGAAGCATGATGCAGGAGGAGAGGTACGGAAACATAAAACAGGAAGTAAACATCTGCCATTGCATCCTGTGCTTCGGCTCAGACTCCCAAAGCAACAACAAAAGTTTGGAAGTCAAATCAACATCATGCCCATCACAAGTCACGCCCCTTGTAATGAGCGCTTGCCCTAAAAACTAACCATTAGCCTCCTGTGTTGCTGCCGGCAGCAGCTGGGCAGCAAGGACTCCAGCAGATGGATTATGGAGATAAATCTGAAGCTCTGGCTGCAGCTCTTGGCCCTGGACCTCCTGCCCTGGACCTCCTGCCCTGGACCTCCTGCCCTGGGCCTCCTGCCCTGGGCCTCCTGCCCTGGGCCTCCTGGCCTGGGCCTCCTGCCCTGGACCTCCTGCCCTGGACCTCCTGCCCTGGACCTCCTGCCCTGGACCTCCTGGCCTGGGCCTCCTGCCCTGGACCTCCTGCCCTGGACCTCCTGCCCTGGACCTCCTGCCCTGGGCGTGTTCCCTTGCCTCCCATCCTTTGGTTGTCTGGTCTTGTTTGTTTACTGGTCAGCTGCAGGACATTGTCGTTGAGAGGTGTGGCTCTAAATGGCTCAGTCTGGGTACACAAGTTCACCTGCCTCCACCCCCTCGACCCACATGCAGAGGTTTGCCAACAGACATGGAAGATTTGAGCTTTGAGGTAGAGGAGGATTAAAAAGAAACGAAAGTTATTCTCCCAAACAAGGGAGGAGGCCGAGAGAGAAGGAGAGCAGAACTGTGGAGTGAGTTGCAGAGTAAAGGGAGAGACTCCTCCGAAGTTTATCTTCTGGGCCGTAGCACCTCCTCCTCGCTGCAGCCGCCCTGTGTGGGCTACGCTGGACCAGGATCCAATGACAGGGACCGGTTTTTAAAGGCACCTGGGAAAATAGCCATTTGAAAGTGTAAATGTACTCGAGCAGTATTTGAGTTGCTCCGTTGCATGCATGCTTTGTGAAAATGCAGCGGATCCTCTGATGATATTTCATTCATGCCTGCTGACTGAAACGTGGTGTTCATCTTGAGCGGCTTCTTCCTGCTTTATTCGGCAGCTTTTCAGGTTTAGGACATGCGTGAACTTATGTTGCTGTATCTGGGACACCGGTGAATTCCATTGTCCCATATGAGAGGACACGCAGAGCTTCCATTCGTTAATCGTGGCCTGTGGGCGACCGTGTCTCCGTGTCTGAAGGGAACCCGCTGCTCCTCAACCCCGCCCTGCAGCCGGACCGAACTGTGGGCCGGACATACAGCCCCCCCCTGTGCTTCCAGGACAGCACCGACAAAGAGCTCTTTGACCCGCTGCCGGACATCAAGGTCAAAGTTCAGAGTACCTTCATGGTTTCGCTGGGTGTGGCTGAGCGGGCGGAGTTCCACGCCAAGGCGCCAGCTGAGACCTTCCCACGAGACCTGAGCCGCGACCACTGCACCGGGGACAGACGCAAGAAAACTACCCTAAACGGCCCCGTCAGTGGCGCTAAAGAGCAGCGGAGGATTAACGGCGTGTTCGGCCGCCCCGGAGGACGCCTGGTGGTGCCCAACACCGGTAAGGAAAGCAGTCTCACACACAGTACGTCTCACACACAGTACGTCTCACACACAGTGCGTCTCACACACAGCGCGTCTCACACACAGTGTGTCTCACACACAGTGCGTCTCACACACAGTACGTCTCACACACAGTGCGTCTCACACACAGTGTGTCTCACACACAGTACGTCTCACACACAGTACGTCTCACACACAGTGCGTCTCACACACAGCGCGTCTCACACACAGTGTGTCTCACACACAGCACGTCTCACACACAGTGCGTCTCGCACACAGTACGTCTCACACACAGTCTCACACACAGCGCGTCTCACACACAGTGCGTCTCACACACAGTACGTCTCACACACAGTACGTCTCACACACAGTGTGTCTCACACACAGTCTCACACATAGTACGTCTCACACACAGTTTGTCTCACACACAGCGCGTCTCACACACAGTACGTCTCACACACAGTCTCACACACAGCGCGTCTCACACACAGCGTGTCTCACACACAGCGTGTCTCACACACAGTACGTCTCACACACAGTGCGTCTCACACACAGCGCGTCTCACACACAGTACGTCTCACACACAGCGTGTCTCACACATAGTACGTCTCACACACAGTGCGTCTCACACACAGTGCGTCTCACACACAGCGCGTCTCACACACAGTGTGTCTCACACACAGTGCGTCTCACACACAGTACGTCTCACACACAGCGCGTCTCACACACAGTGTGTCTCACACTCAGTGCGTCTCACACACAGTACGTCTCACACACAGTGCGTCTCACACACAGCGCGTCTCACACACAGTGCGTCTCACACACAGTGCGTCTCACACACAGTACGTCTCACACACAGTGCGTCTCACACACAGTACGTCTCACACACAGTATGTCTCACACACAGTACGTCTCACACATAGTACGTCTCACACACAGTTTGTCTCACACACAGCGTGTCTCTCACACAGTACGTCTCACACACAGTGCGTCTCACACACAGTGCGTCTCACACACAGTACGTCTCACACACAGCGTGTCTCTCACAGTGCGTCTCACACACAGTGCGTCTCACACACAGTACGTCTCACACACAGCGTGTCTCTCACAGTGCGTCTCACACACAGTACGTCTCACACACAGTGCGTCTCACACACAGCGTGTCTCACACACAGCGTGTCTCACACACAGTGCGTCTTACACACAGCGTGTCTCACACACAGCGTGTCTCACACACAGCGCGTCTCACACACAGCATGTCTCACACACAGTTTCACACACAGTGCGTCTCACACAGTGCGTCTCACACACAGCACGTCTCACACACAGTGTGTCTCACACACGGTGCGTCTCACACACAGTGCGTCTCACACACAGCACGTCTCTCACACAGCATGTCTCACACACAGTACGTCTCACACACAGCGTGTCTCACACACAGTACGTCTCACACACAGTGCGTCTCACACACAGCACATCTCTCACACAGCATGTCTCACACACAATACGTCTCACACACAGCGTGTCTCACACACAGTACGTCTCACACACAGTGCGTCTCACACACAGCGTGTCTCACACACAGCGCGTCTCACACACAGCGCGTCTCACACACAGCGTGTCTCACACACAGTACGTCTCACACACAGCGTGTCTCACACACAGTACGTCTCACACACAGCGTGTCTCACACACAGCGTGTCTCACACACAGCACGTCTCACACACAGCATGTCTCACACACAGTCTCACACACAGTGCGTCTCCCACACAGTGCATCTCACACACAGCACGTCTCACACACAGTGCGTCTCACACACGGTGCGTCTCACGCACAGTGCGTCTCACACACAGCACATCTCTCACACAGCGTGTCTCACACACAGCACGTCTCTCACACAGCGTGTCTCACACACAGCGTGTCTCACACACAGTACGTCTCACACACAGTGCGTCTCACACACAGCGTGTCTCACACACAGCGCGTCTCACACACAGCGCGTCTCACACACAGTGTGTCTCACACATAGTACGTCTCACACACAGCGTGTCTCACACACAGTACGTCTCACACACAGTGCGTCTCACACACAGTGTGTCTCACACACAGTGCGTCTCACACATAGTACGTCTCACACACAGTTTGTCTCACACACAGCGTGTCTCACACACAGCGTGTCTCACACACAGCGCGTCTCACACACAGTCTCACACACAGCGTGTCTCACACACAGTCTCACACACAGCACATCTCACACACAGCGTGTCTCACACAGAGTACGTCTCACACACAGTGCGTCTCACACACAGTGCGTCTCACACACAGCGCGTCTCACACACAGTGTGTCTCACACATAGTACGTCTCACACACAGCGTGTCTCACACACAGTACGTCTCACACACAGTGCATCTCACACACAGTGCCTCACACACAGCACGTCTCACACACAGCGCGTCTCACACACAGCGTGTCTCACACACAGCGTGTCTCACACACAGTACGTCTCACACACAGTACGTCTCACACACAGTGCGTCTCACACACAGCGCGTCTCACACACAGTACGTCTCACACACAGCGTGTCTCACACACAGTACGTCTCACCCACAGCGCGTCTCACACACAGCGTGTCTCACACACAGTGCGTCTCACACACAGCGTGTCTCACACACAGTATGTCTCAAACATAGTACGTCTCACACACAGCGTGTCTCACACAGAGTACGTCTCACAGCACAGCACATGTCTGACTGCCCCCCATCTCACTCCACTTCCATGCCGTATGCTACTTATAAATGCAATTGCAGGATTGTTGTGTGCCCTGTGGGTCCTCTAGCCCTGTCCTTTGCCTCATCCTCCCCAACACCAGCCACTCTCGTGTCCTCCCTCACTACGTCCATGTCTCTTCTCCTGGGTCGTCCTCTAGTCCTGTCCTTTGCATCGTCCTCCCCAACACCAGCCCCTCTCATGTCCTCCCTCACTACGTCCATGTCTCTTCTCCTGGTCGTCCTCTAGTCCTGTTCCCTGGCAGCTCCATCCTCAGCATCCTTCTACCGATATAGTCCCTGTCTCTCCTCTGGACATGTCCATCCCCAAGGCAACAACAACACACAATCCAGGATAGATACGAGAATATTCACAGATTGTGTCTCTTTAAAGTTGTTATTTTGTGAGGAATCAATAGAATTTGATGTGATATATGCAGGTTTCCGTTATGTGGCTGGCCTAAGCCTAAGCCAAGTAACAAAGCCAATGAAAAAGACATTTAACAACTCATTTTAGACGAGAAGTCCAGTGGTTGGTTTCACCGAGCCTCCCGAACAACAACAGGATGTTTCTTCACTTTTTTCACTTCACAACTTTGATTCTCTCTCAACATCTTCATCAGCCGTCTCCCACCCGGCTCCTCTGAACCCTTTATTTGTAGCGCAGGTCTCTTCTGCATGAATGCTTTACCGTTCAAACAGAGTTCCAGGCCGAGCAGCGCTACTCTGTTGGCTCCTTAAAGGAGGACTCGAGGATTCTGCAGAATGGAACGCATGGCCTTTCTGTTTGGGGGGTCAGATTAAATGGAAGGGGTGTTCCATTTCCTTCATGTACACAAACCGTTTCACACTAAACTCCTCCCTCTCTGGTGCGCCCCCTCCATCATTCCCACATGAAGACAGGCTTTCTATTGTTCATCAGTTCAGTTTAGGCGGAATCGAGCAAAAGGAAGTTACAGGTCATCCACATTTTAATGTCTCTGAGATATGCTTGAAGGTTAGTTAGTCTGTTGGGTTTAGTCTGGCTTGGACTATAAATATAGCTCGGTGTCATCTGCATTTAAATGTCACCAAGATGAAGTGTAGGAACAAATGAAAGGTTCTGGCCCCGATGCTGCTCCTTGAGGAACTCCATTCCTAGCTTTGCTGTAAATAAAAGTTATAGTTGTACAAATTGAGTTATTTCTGATTAGTCTGACTTAAAGCAGCTTAACAGCATTCCTGATTCCTTTAATGCTAATTAGTCTGTTTAATCTTTATCTTAGGATCTGCTTGTCACACTATGAGCTGACAGAACGAGGGTTACTGAAGTCTCTCCTCTGATGCAATCAAAAGGACATTTGTAACTTTGTCCAGTGCAGACTCTATGCTATGACGTTTTCAAAAACCTCCCTGGAAAGCACTGACCGAGGAATTGTCTCGTAGAAAAAGCACATAACTGACTTGCTACCACTTTCTCCAGGCGTTGAGAAGGAAAGGCGAGATACCGACTGGCAGGGTCAAGTGTTTCAGTTGTGCAGTCAGAATGTGGTCTCGGAGACATGTTTGAAGGAAATAGCTATTGACTTGAGCTGCTCATTGTTAAGTCGTGCAAAACCTTGTGTAGTGCATGTCAGCAGAGGGTAGTTGCCTAAAATTATATACTTAAAAATGCATAACATCATGACTGGGCTATCTTGTTGAACCAAGTTCAAGTTGGCCGCCGTGGTGAAGAGGACCAGCTGCTCTTGTTCTCTACTAATGCCGAGTCGCTGTACGAATGGCTTCACGCTCTCTCCTCCCACTCAGTCCGACTGAGGCAGCAGCAGACCCCAACGCTCATGTTCCGTGAGGCAAAATTGCTTTTTCTCAAAGTATCTGCTGGATTACAGTCGCACAGATGAGTTCTGAGGTAAACCCTACCTCAGTCTGCCGACACAGGAACCATCTGAGATCACCCATCCTCAGTCACATTCTTTGTCTTTGTGATATAGACCTGTACGGAGAACAAAAAAAAAGGTCTTCCATCATGCTATCTGCGACATGATTGGTTGATGCTTCAGTTGTGCCGTAAAAGCTAAAATAAGGCTAGTCCTGCGTGTCCATAGTCCCATCACCCCCAGCGGGGACTGTGCTTCCCCTCGACTGTCTGGCTGTTTCTGATGGGCTCATTCACATGTGTGTTCCAGGGATCAGCCTGCTGGTGCCTCATGGAGCAGTGGCTGAAAATATGTCCTGGGACATGGACATGATGATCAATCAAGGAGAAGCAAGGTGAGGCCAGAGTTTACCTGATTGCATTTCAGCCATCTATCTGCCCGCATCCTGATTCTGCACGGCCCTCTCACGGTCCGTCCTCGCCGTCCTCTCGGGTCCGTCCTCGCCGTCCTCTCACCTCTCACTATGGACATCCTCTCTTGCTCCCATTAGCTGCAGCATTTAGCAGCTCACCTGCTTAGCGCTTTGTTATCCCATAACTTTATTCCTCTCTGTCCTGTCCAGCTTCATGACAGCAGAATTGCTGTCTGTGCTGAGTTCAGCTTGATGATCTTATTATTTCATTTTTACTCTATCTTTCATACAAATATAACACATTTTAGGGATTTAAAGGTAAATTAGATTATTTATTTTAACAATCTTCAAAATGGATGTCCTTGAAAGAAAATATAATATTTCCAAATGTATCCTGCAGTGGTTATAATTAGAAAAGGGCTGATAATGCAAGTTAGTGTCGTTTGGATTGAGTTAACAATTATAAAGATTTCCACACAAGATATAGACAATAAATATCAACCAATATGGTTCAGGGGGAAAATACCGATAATCTGGGGCAATAACATTTTTGGAATCAATATCCACTTTAAAATGAATAGTAGTTTGTACGGGTAACAGGCTGCTTCAGCAGAGTAACAGGCTGCTTCACCTTCAGCAGAGTAACAGGCTGCTTCACCTTCAGCAGGGTAACAGGCTGCTTCACCTTCAGCAGGGTAACAGGCTGCTTCACCTTCAGCAGGGTAACAGGCTGCTTCACCTTCAGCAGGGTAACAGGCTGCTTCACCTTCAGCAGGGTAACAGGCTGCTTCACCTTCAGCAGGGTAACAGGCTGCTTCACCTTCAGCAGGGTAACAGGCTGCTTCACCTTCAGCAGGGTAACAGGCTGCTTCACCTTCAGCAGGGTAACAGGCTGCTTCACCTTCAGCAGCGTAACAGGCTGCTTCACCTTCAGCAGAGTAACAGGCTGCTTCAGCAGGGTAACAGGCTGCTTCACCTTCAGCACGGTAACAGGCTGCTTCACCTTCTGCAGCGTAAGAGGCTGCTTCACCTTCAGCAGGGTAACAGGCTGCTTCACCTTCAGCAGGGTAACAGGCTGCTTCACCTTCAGCAGGGTAACAGGCTGCTTCACCTTCAGCAGCATAACAGGCTGCTTCACCTTCAGCAGGGTAACAGGCTGCTTCACCTTCAGCAGGGTAACAGGCTGCTTCACCTTCAGCAGGGTAACAGGCTGCTTCACCTTCAGCAGGGTAACAGGCTGCTTCACCTTCAGCAGGGTAACAGGCTGCTTCACCTTCAGCAGGGTAACAGGCTGCTTCACCTTCAGCAGCATAACAGGCTGCTTCACCTTCAGCAGGGTAACAGGCTGCTTCACCTTCAGCAGGGTAACAGGCTGCTTCACCTTCAGCAGGGTAACAGGCTGCTTCACCTTCAGCAGAGTAACAGGCTGCTTCACCTTAAGCAGGGTAACAGGCTGCTTCACCTTCAGCAGAGTAACAGGCTGCTTCACCTTCAGCAGCATAACAGGCTGCTTCACCTTCAGCAGCGTAACAGGCTGCTTCACCTTCAGCAGGGTAACAGGCTGCTTCAGCAGGGTAACAGGCTGCTTCACCTTCAGCAGAGTAACAGGCTGCTTCAGCAGGGTAACAGGCTGCTTCACCTTAAGCAGGGTAACAGGCTGCTTCACCTTCAGCAGAGTAACAGGCTGCTTCACCTTCAGCAGCATAACAGGCTGCTTCACCTTCAGCAGCGTAACAGGCTGCTTCAGCAGGGTAACAGGCTGCTTCATCTTCAGCAGAGTAACAGGCTGCTTCACCTTCAGCAGGGTAACAGGCTGCTTCACCTTCAGCAGGGTAACAGGCTGCTTCACCTTCAGCAGGGTAACAGGCTGCTTCACCTTCAGCAGGGTAACAGGCTGCTTCACCTTCAGCAGGGTAACAGGCTGCTTCACCTTCAGCAGCATAACAGGCTGCTTCACCTTCAGCAGGGTAACAGGCTGCTTCAGCAGGGTAACAGGCTGCTTCAGCAGGGTAACAGGCTGCTTCAGCAGGGTAACAGGCTGCTTCAGCAGAGTAACAGGCTGCTTCAGCAGGGTAACAGGCTGCTTCAGCAGAGTAACAGGCTGCTTCAGCAGGGTAACAGGCTGCTTCAGCAGGGTAACAGGCTGCTTCAGCAGGGTAACAGGATGCTTCACCTTCAGCAGGGTAACAGGCTGCTTCAGCAGGGTAACAGGCTGCTTCAGCAGAGTAACAGGCTGCTTCAGCAGGGTAACAGGCTGCTTCAGCAGGTTAACAGGCTGCTTCAGCAGGGTAACAGGCTGCTTCAGCAGGGTAACAGGCTGCTTCAGCAGGGTAACAGGCTGCTTCAGCAGAGTAACAGGCTGCTTCAGCAGGGTAACAGGCTGCTTCAGCAGGGTAACAGGCTGCTTCCAGCCTCCAACCCGGTGGAAGATGTGCTTCTGGAGGGCTTCTTGTTTTTTGTCTCTTCGTGGGGTTTATTGTCGACGCCCATATTTATGCCTCTGGTCGGTTTCATCTCTTCATCACTGTCTCCACCCTGCACCTGGGGGCCATGCACAGAATTACACCCTTCCTTTGCTGCTGCAGCATCCTGTCTCGATCGCTGTCCAACCTCCTTTTGGGAGGTGTGTCTTTGCTGAGGTCAGCACATTCTCTTTGGCGCTGGGGTTTTGTGAGAGCTGTGTATTGCTCAGTAAGCCCCTCCCCCTGCTGAAGTCGACGCAGCGTTGTCCCCGTAGAAGGCCTTTCAATGATCCGACTTCATGAGAGAGAACGTTCACTGTCTTATTTGTTATTTAGAACCTTGCTGCCGCTCTGTAGGTTTCCCGGGCTGGTCACGGCGGGGGCGGTGTGCAGGTAGGCGTGGCACGGCTCGGGTTCCTGGCTTCCTGCGGTGGCTGCTTGAAGCCCTCGTGGTTTGCACATGGTTCATGGTTTAAGTGTCGCCGCCAAGGAGACATCACAGATTTAGGAATAAGGGCTGTCGAACTTTAAACTGATGCCGGTCTTTATAGAAGCGTCGGCGTGCTTCAGAGGGAGAATTCATCCATCCATTTGCAGCGTGTTGATGGCGACGACGTTCCCTCTACTTATAGCGTCTGTCTCACGTCACATCGTTCAAGGGCGTCGCCTCCTCTCGGTCCTTATATACGTTCTTTTGTCACGTGAAACGTAAAAACTGCAGCTGTAACGTCCATCCGAACGTTTCCTCTGCTAACGCCGTGTTTGGATTCAGAGATCCGACAGCTGGAGAAAGCTGCCGAGTGTCTTTGTATAGTCCTGCTTTTAGATCTCTGTATATAAACGCTTTGGTAACACTGAATAGTACAATTATAATGTTTTCTAGGACTACGTGTATCTGTGATTCTTTCATAAAGCCTCCAGTCACTTCTCGCTGTGATGTCATGGATCATCTGCAATCAGCGGATGCTCCGGCGCACTCTGCACCATCGATGGGCTCTTCATAGGACTTCATGTTGTACTCCACCTTTACAGAGTAGATTACATGAGTACTTCAATAAGAACTACACAGCCGAGTCACTACAAACATACTACAGTACTCTGCTGCTCATCAAAGGGAGGAACGAATGAATAGAATAGAATAGAATAGAAAGCCTTTATTGTCATGGCATAGTAGCTACACAATGAGATTAGGAGTGCTGCTCCCTCTGGTGTCTAAAAACAACATAAAATACAAACGATAACGGAACATTCAAGTACTTGCAGGATAATTTAAGGTTTAAAGTGATCAGTGCATGCAGAGAGATTGACCAGTATTTAGCATGTTAATAGTATACGTTTGTTATTGCACATAGTGAGTAGTTATATAGTTTAGTACACATAGTGAGTAGTTATATAGTTTAGTACACATGGTGAGTAGTTATATAGTTTAGTACACATGGTGAGTAGTTATATAGTTTAGTACACATGGTGAGTAGTTATATAGTTTAGTACACATGGTGAGTAGTTATATAGTTTAGTACACATGGTGAGTAGTTATATAGTTTAGTACACATGGTGAGTAGTTATATAGTTTAGTACACATAGTGAGTAGTTGTCCTGTTTAGTCCTGGTCTCGGTATAAAACTGTCCCTGAGTCTGTTGGTCCTGCTCTTGTTCAACCTGTAGCGCCATCCGGAGGGCAACAGGTTGAACAAGGTGTGTCCAGGGTGGGAGGAGTCTCTGACAATGTTTGTAGCTCTGCTGCTCTGCTGTGCACGCGGCGTACCACACCGTGATGCAGTACCACACCGTGATGCAGTACTACACCGTGATGCAGTACCACACCGTGATGCAGTACTACACCGTGATGCAGTACCACACCCTGATGCAGTACCACACCCTGATGCAGTACCACACCGTGATGCAGTACTACACCGTGATGCAGTACTACACCGTGATGCAGTACTACACCGTGATGCAGTACTACACCGTGATGCAGTACTACACCTGATGCAGTACTACACCTGATGCAGTACCACACCGTGATGCAGTACTACACATGATGCAGTACCACACTGTGATGCAGTACTACACCCTGATGCAGTACTACACCGTGATGCAGTACTACACCGTGATGCAGTACTACACCGTGATGCAGTACTACACCGTGATGCAGTACTACACCTGATGCAGTACTACACCTGATGCAGTACCACACCGTGATGCAGTACTACACATGATGCAGTACCACACTGTGATGCAGTACTACACCCTGATGCAGTACTACACCGTGATGCAGTACTACACCGTGATGCAGTACTACACCTGATGCAGTACTACACCGTGATGCAGTACTACACATGATGCAGTACTACACCTGATGCAGTACCACACCGTGATGCAGTACTACACATGATGCAGTACCACACCGTGATGCAGTACTACACCCTGATGCAGTACTACACCGTGATGCAGTACTACACCGTGATGCAGTACTACACCGTGATGCAGTACTACACCGTGATGCAGTACTACACCTGATGCAGTACTACACCTGATGCAGTACCACACCGTGATGCAGTACTACACATGATGCAGTACCACACCGTGATGCAGTACTACACCCTGATGCAGTACTACACCGTGATGCAGTACTACACCGTGATGCAGTACTACACCTGATGCAGTACTACACCGTGATGCAGTACTACACATGATGCAGTACTACACCTGATGCAGTACCACACCGTGATGCAGTACTACACATGATGCAGTACCACACCGTGATGCAGTACCACACCGTGATGCAGTACTACACCGTGATGCAGTACCACACCCTGATGCAGTACCACACCCTGATGCAGTACCACACCGTGATGCAGTACTACACCGTGATGCAGTACTACACCGTGATGCAGTACTACACCGTGATGCAGTACTACACCGTGATGCAGTACTACACATGATGCAGTACCACACCGTGATGCAGTACTACACATGATGCAGTACCCAGGATGCTCTCCAGGGGGCTCTCTAGAAGGCCACCAGCAGCTTCTCCTCCAGGTGGTTCCTCCTGAGCACCCTCAGGAAGTGGAGTCGCTGCTGGGCCTTCTTCACCACCGCCGTGGTGTTAGCAGACCAGGACAGGTCGTCCTGATGTGGACCCCAGGAACCTGAATGAGGGGACCCCCTCCACGCAGCCCCCCATGATGGTCAGTGGACCCTCTCCACGCAGCCCCCCCATGATGGTCAGTGGACCCCCTCCACGCAGCCCCCCATGACGGTCAGTGGACCCTCTCCACGCAGCCCCCCATGATGATCAGTGGACCCTCTCCATGCAGCCCCCCCATGATGGTCAGTGGACCCCCTCCACGCAGCCCCCCATGATGGTCAGTGGACCCTCTCCACGCAGCCCCCCCATGATGGTCAGTGGACCCCCTCCAGACAGAGGAAGGATGGAAATATAGAAGGTCAGAGGGGAATAGGAAAGGAAGGAAATAAGATGGACAAGGAGGGAAGCAAAGCAAAAGGGCAGGAGGAGATAAGGAAGAAAGGAAAGGAAAGGAAAGGAAAAAGGAAGGAAGGAAATAAGAATAGAAGAACTAAGGA
>NC_090900.1:595131-632631 GCF_040956055.1 Brachionichthys hirsutus | reverse complement strand
GCTGGCTGTGATGCTGCAGATGTTTAAGAGAACGTTGGGAAGCAGACTGCATGGTGAAGTCCAAGGAGCGCACCAGGCAGGTCAGGATGAAGCTGCGGCGAAGCTTAAAGCCGTCCACCGAAACGTAGAGGCCAAACGAGGAGAGCACTGATCAGAGATGCAGCCAGGAGGAGGCCCACCGGCGCCTGCAGCGCCTGCAGCTCCACCGGCGCCTGCAGCGTCTGCAGCATCTGAAGCTCCACCGGCGTCTGCAGCGTCTGCAGCTCCACCGGCGCCTGCAGCGTCTGAAGCTCCACCGGCGCCTGCAGCATCTGAAGCTCCACCGGCGTCTGCAGCGTCTGCAGCTCCACCGGCGCCTGCAGCGTCTGAAGCTCCACCGGCGCCTGCAGCATCTGAAGCTCCACCGGCGTCTGCAGCGTCTGCAGCTCCACCGGCGCCTGCAGCGTCTGAAGCTCCACCGGCGCCTGCAGCATCTGAAGCTCCACCGGCGTCTGCAGCGTCTGCAGCTCCACCGGCGCCTGCAGCGTCTGCAGCATCTGAAGCTCCACCGGCGTCTGCAGCGTCTGCAGCTCCACCGGCGCCTGCAGCGTCTGAAGCTCCACCGGCGCCTGCAGCGTCTGCAGCGTCTGCAGCGTCTGCAGATGCCAGACTGTTGCACCTCCCTTGGGCTCATCTCGGCTGTGTTTTCCAATCCAGGCCTTATTGGGGATCAACGGGAACACAAACACTCATGAGCGGAAGGAGCTCCCGATTGGCAGCGATTGTATCCTGAAAGGAAATAGGTCAAACACTTTTACGGATCCTACGGTCGTCATTCGCGACCGCTTTTCCGCTTTGCGGGAGTTGCTGGAGCCTATCCCAGAGAAGGGGGGGCCACACAGAGACGAGCACCCACTCACACACACACTACCGACAATTTGGGGCAGCCGATTGACCTAAACTGCATGTTTTTGGAGGAACCCGGAGAAAACCAACGCGGAGACGGTGAGACGGCACAGATAGGATGTTAGAGTACAAGTACAGTCAAACAGTAGCATGTATTACAGTACAAGTACAGTCACACAGTAGCATGTATTACAGTACAAGTACAGTCAAACTGTAGCATGTATTACAGTACAAGTACAGTCACACAGTAGCATGTATTACAGTACAAGTACAGTCACACAGTAGCATGTATTACAGTACAAGTACAGTCAAACAATAGAATGTATTACAGTACAAGTACAGTCACACAGTAGCATGTATTACAATACAAGTACAGTCAAACAATAGCATGTATTACAGTACAAGTACAGTCACACAGTAGCATGTATTACAGTACAAGTACAGTCAAACAGTAGAATGTATTACAGTACAAGTACAGTCACACAGTAGCATGTATTACAGTACAAGTACAGTCAAACAGTAGCATGTATTACAGTACAAGTACAGGCAACAATAGCATGTATTACAGTACAAGTACAGGCAACAGTAGCATGTATTACAGTACAAGTACAGTCACACAGTAGCATGTATTACAGTACAAGTACAGTCAAACAGTAGAATGTATTACAGTACAAGTACAGTCACACAGTAGCATGTATTACAGTACAAGTACAGTCACACAGTAGCATGTATTACAATACAAGTACAGTCAAACAATAGCATGTATTACAGTACAAGTACAGTCACACAGTAGCATGTATTATAGTACAAGTACAGTCAAACAGTAGCATGTATTACAGTACAAGTACAGGCAACAATAGCATGTATTACAGTACAAGTACAGGCAACAGTAGCATGTATTACAGTACAAGTACAGTCAAACAATAGAATGTATTACAGTACAAGTACAGTCAAACAATAGAATGTATTACAGTACAAGTACAGTCACACAGTAGCATGTATTACAGTACAAGTACAGTCAAACAGTAGAATGTATTACAGTACAAGTACAGTCACACAGTAGCATGTATTACAGTACAAGTACAGTCAAACAGTAGAATGTATTACAGTACAAGTACAGTCACACAGTAGCATGTATTACAGTACAAGTACAGTCAAACAATAGAATGTATTACAGTACAAGTACAGTCACACAGTAGCATGTATTACAGTACAAGTACAGTCAAACAATAGCATGTATTACAGTACAAGTACAGTCACACAGTAGCATGTATTACAGTGCAAGTACAGTCAAACAATAGAATGTATTACAGTACAAGTACAGGCAACAGCAGCATGTATTACAGTGCAAGTACAGTCAACAGTAGTATGTATTACAGTACAAGTACAGTCAAACAATAGCATGTATTACAGTACAAGTACAGGCAACAGTAGCATGTATTACAGTACAAGTACAGTCACACAGTAGCATGTATTACAGTACAAGTACAGTCACACAGTAGCATGTATTACAATACAAGTACAGTCAAACAATAGCATGTATTACAGTACAAGTACAGTCACACAGTAGCATGTATTATAGTACAAGTACAGTCAAACAGTAGCATGTATTACAGTACAAGTACAGGCAACAATAGCATGTATTACAGTACAAGTACAGGCAACAGTAGCATGTATTACAGTACAAGTACAGTCAAACAATAGAATGTATTACAGTACAAGTACAGTCAAACAATAGAATGTATTACAGTACAAGTACAGTCACACAGTAGCATGTATTACAGTACAAGTACAGTCAAACAGTAGAATGTATTACAGTACAAGTACAGTCACACAGTAGCATGTATTACAGTACAAGTACAGTCAAACAGTAGAATGTATTACAGTACAAGTACAGTCACACAGTAGCATGTATTACAGTACAAGTACAGTCAAACAATAGAATGTATTACAGTACAAGTACAGTCACACAGTAGCATGTATTACAGTACAAGTACAGTCAAACAATAGAATGTATTACAGTACAAGTACAGTCACACAGTAGCATGTATTACAGTACAAGTACAGTCAAACAATAGCATGTATTACAGTACAAGTACAGTCACACAGTAGCATGTATTACAGTGCAAGTACAGTCAAACAATAGAATGTATTACAGTACAAGTACAGGCAACAGCAGCATGTATTACAGTGCAAGTACAGTCAACAGTAGTATGTATTACAGTACAAGTACAGTCAAACAATAGCATGTATTACAGTACAAGTACAGGCAACAGTAGCATGTATTACAGTACAAGTACAGTCACACAGTAGCATGTATTACAGTACAAGTACAGTGACACAGTAACATGTACTACAGTACAAGTACAGTCACACAGTAACATGTATTACAGTACAAGTACAGTCACACAGCCCCCCCGTTTGTCGGGGGGGCTCCAGATGTGAACTCTACGGAGGTCCAGCTTTCTTCTGCTCTTCTGTCTTGTGAACAAGACGCTCCACACCTCCAGCTTCCCTCCTGCCATATTTGCTGTTTGTCTTCGAACCTACAGCATGGTTCAGTGAGCATGCACACACACACACACACACACACACACACACACTGTACATGCACAGAAAGACTCTGGCAGGATTAACCAGTGAGGCTGGCGTTGAACTGACAGCTGGGTTCTCCAGTCTTGTGATGGAGACAGCAGAGGGACAGACGATGGGACGGGAGCCGTCCCTGCAGGATCCTGGACGACGATGACAGACGACTCCCTGCAAACGTCGTCACTCCGCTCTTTAATCATCCCAAACTTTGAGGCATGGACGTTTGCCCCGCATGGAAGGGACCCTTGGGTCTGTCAGCTCGAGGCTGCGAGTGCGACGCTAGCGTGAGCATGAGTCGCCCGGTTCGTGCGGCAAAGTGGATTCGTGGATGCGCTGCCGATGGGCCTCGGCTTCGGTCGCACCCTGATCTCTGTCTTCCCCCCCTTCCAGGGTGTGGTGGCAGCAGAGAATAGCAGGGGGGGTCAGCTCCTCGAGGAGCCAAAGACGTTGCCTTTCCGAGCAAACACCTTCAGCCTCCAGGTGTCCATCCAGGATGTCCCCCCGTTCCTGTGGAGCATCAAACCCTTTACTACCTGTCAGGTGAGCAGAGGCGGAGCAACCACTTCTCATTTCCTGTTTCTGCTCAAACAGTGAGTGATTTGTTTTCTGCACTGGTATTTTATTTAAAAGAGACATGTATATAAAGATATTTAATGCACACAGTAAACAACCCCGTGCTTTCCTGTCTTGTAATAATCGTACTATTGGTGTTGTTGTTGTTGCAGCCTGCAGTTTGAAACTAATTCTCAAAACACAAAAGCAAACTGATTTCCTTCTGCCCACTGCTGTGTTTACAGCTTATGTGTGAGGAAAGCACCAATTTTGTTTTACTCCTCTTGTTTTTTTTACCTTCATTAACCACTGAGAAGTGCTGCTTTTATTTTACTTTTAAAAAGACGAGGCCGAAGTAGCAGCCATGCAAAATCACATGTTACAAAAACATGCCTTGCACTTTCAAGGGATAGAAGTGTTTCTACTTCCATGTCCGAGCTGCAATGTAGCAAACTGGAATGGTCAGAATAGATTGGAGCATGGGGGGGGGGGGGGCTAGCTGGTAGCAACCTGAGCTGAGACAGGCTGCGGTTTTACCGGTGAAGCCAGGACTCAGACAGGCCCAGAAGACGAAGCTCGCTCCGCTCCTCATCGGCGCTGGGCTGGCCAGTTCCAGCGCCCAAAGCCAACTCTGCTGGAAGAAGCTGCAGGTCGACTGTCTGGGTGCAGCGTGGCGCAGTGGGCAGCGCTGTTGCTTCACAGCAAGAAGGTTGCATGTTCTGTGTGGAGTTCCTCTGTTCTCCGTGTCTGCCTGGGTTCTCTTCACATGCAGCTTGGGTTTCTGGTCGCACATTGTGAGCGCGAATGATTGTTTGTCGTTCGCGTGGCCCCTCGATGACCTGGCGACTCGTCCAGGGTGTACCCCGCCCCTCGCCCGTAGCCAGCTGGGATAGGCTCCAGCCATGTCTCGTCAACAAGGGGGAGGATGGACAGCCGGATGGATGGACGGATGGATGGACGGATGGATGGACGGATCGACGGACGGACGGGCGGATGGACGGACGGATGGATGGATGGATGGATGGATGGATGGATGGATGGACAGATCAACGGACGGACGGATGGACGGATGGACGGATGGACGGATGGATGGACAGACGGATCAACAGACGGACGGACAGATGGATGGATGGACGGACAGACGGATCAACAGATGGACGGACGGACAAACGAATGTTTCTCGGTGAAGTCGTGCTACATCTAACATTAATGACTAAATACAAAAAACATACAAGTACAGACACATCAGCAGCAGCAGGAGTGGATACACAGATGTGTACTAGCAGCAGTAAACTAGCGTAATCACGCAGTGCAAATGGAACAGTGCAAGTTGTATTCAGGAGTCCGGGACAGAATTATTAAGTGTTCATTAGTCTTACGGCTGAGGGGAAGAAGCTGTTCTTGTGGCGGGAGGTTCTGGTCCGGATGGACCGTAGCCTCCTGCCTGAGGGGAGAGGGTCAAAGAGTCCATGTCCAGGGTGAGAAGGGTCGGCTGTGATCCGACCTGCACGCCTCCGAGTCCTGGAGACCTGCAGGTCCTGGAGCGATGGCAGCTTGCAGCCGATCACCTTCTCCGCAGCACGTACAATGCGCTGCAGTCTGTGTCTGTCCCTGGTGGTGGCGCCAGCGTACCACACGGTGATGGAGGAGGTGAGGACGGACTCCACGATGGAGGTGTAGAACTGCACCAACATCTTGGTCGGCAGCTTGAGATTCCTCAGCTGCCGCAGGAAGTACATCCTCTGCTGAGAGACGGATTCCATCTGGTTTTGACTTGACTTTTATGTCCCTCGTCAGTTTTGCGAACTCTGTTTTCACACAGTTCCCTCTTGAGCATCATGAAGACAGAGGATTGAGATGATTGTCTTTGCGTTTGGTAGCCAAAGCACCAAAGCCCAAGTTATGAATGCTGTTTCATGCCTGTGCCCCCAAAGGTCTGGCCGCTGGCTGGAGGCCCCCTGTCATCCAGCTCTGAGTCTATCATTCCCCCCCCCCCCTCTCTGCTCCCAGTCTCCATTACCCGCAGCCCAGATGAACGCTAAAGGGTTAAACCTGGGTCGGCATGCTGACCACTGTGGCTAAGAATCGTCTACAGGTCACTCTAAATATGCAGATACGGCCGAGAGGCTCCAGGAGAGGTCGAGGGCGTTTCCCACAGCTGGGCCTGTTCTCTGGCACATCAGAGGCCGTCCTTCCTCTGCTGCCCGTGGGCCCCATGCACTGCGCAGCAGTCGTTAGCATAACAGTAAAGCTAACTTTCAGATACACAAGGGATCAAACAAGGTGGGGGTCGGAGTCCATGTTCATGGAGGGAGCTGGAGAACCTGCGTGTCTCCTGTGTGGAGGAAGTGTGGGGTACTGAAAGAGTATAATCTGAGACATTATGGAACGAAACACAGACAAAAACAAGAATACGGACACGGAGCAAAGGCTGCAGAAGGTTGAGGAATTAAAACGAGGCCTCAAATCTCAACGGGCTCTGTTCAGAAAAGCCAAATCACAAAGCAGGCTGTCGAGGCCAGTTTTATTCTGGTAGAAGAGATCTCTAAATCAGTCCGGCCGTTTACAGACGGGGATTTCATCAAAGACTGTCTGCCTAAAGTTTGCCCAGAAAAAAAGCAACACTAAACGTGAGCCTGAACAGGAACACCGTTCAGAGCGAATAGACCAGTCGTCCATCAATCTGAAGAGCAGCTTGACTATATGCAGCCATTTTGACATTTATCAATGAGCAATCGATCAGACCGGCCCTCGGCTGTAGCTACATGTTTTATTTGGCCCTCCCTCCATTTGACTTTGACCCCCCTGTTTTATCTCATGCGACTGTGCCACAGATGAACCGTGCCATTCAGAGCCTGGTGTTTCCGATGTCCGCAGGAGTTCTCCTTCCCCCAAGTGTGGTGCAGCAACAACCAGCGGCCCCTGCACTGCGCCTTCTCTCTGCAGAGATACAGCCCCGCCACCGCCCAGCTCTCCTGCAAGATCAGCGTGCGCCAGGTCAAAGGCCACGAGCAGATCCTGCAGGTCTACGCGGCTGTGGCTGAGGTGAGGCTCTGCACCTACAGCGGGTGGGCGGGGTCACTCTGACACTCGACCCTCCCTTCCCAGCTTGCATGCATATTGACAGAGCAAGGAGGATGCTGTCGTTCTTCATAAACGCAAGCCAAGCACAGACACCAGGTATCGTCCACGTCGAGGAGCAGCAGAGGGGAGGCTGCGCACTGATTTTGCTGTGGGGGGGGGAGGGGCTTCAGGACAGGATTTAAAGCTGCTGATTGGAGCTGTGGGTTTGAGTTATCGGCACCCTCATTGTGAGGTTTTATAAGGTGGGTCCGCTCAATCAGAACCACCAACCCACAGAGCGACGGCGCTGGTCACCAGGCTCTGACGACGCCTCTGATTGGACATCCAAACTGAGCCCAGATTTTAACCACATTTCCAGACAACCAGCAAAATAAAATCGGGACGTTTCCCGCCCATGTTCAGGAAGCATGTTCACCAGGATAAACAGCTGGCGCTGCCGCTGCACACTCTCCAGGGCACCAGTAAAACGCCGCGGAGGAAGGGGTGACATCATTACTGAGCACCAATCAACGTGGTCATGGCTCCTCCTCTTCCTGCGTCCCTCCCACCTGAGATGTGATTGGAGGAGATGAGGAGGAACAAAATACTAACTGTTGTATGTGTATCCTCCCCCATCCCAGCTGGGTGCCGCGCCTCCTTTCTATCACACCGTGTACTTCCTCACTCGTCCCACAAGGCTCCTCTTTCCTCCTGGGGGGATGGAGGAAAGAGGAGATGAGATCTGCACCAGGTTTAAACATGATGGAAATGCATCCCGTCCTCCATATGATATCACAATGTTGTGATTAATACTAAAACTTTAGTTTTAGATTTTCCCTCGGGTCCTTCAGGAGGTTTTTGTCCAGCAGGTTGGGGGTTAATGTGGAGGTTTCGAGTAACCAGGTCACTCAGACGCTGAAGTCTGAGCATAAGCTTCTCTGCAGGAAGGGCAGCATGAAGCATGTGTTACCATGGTGACCATGGTGAGACGTGACCGGTACCAGTCGGTTCCACGCCGTTCTGATAGATCCATTCCGCTTCTGTTTCTCCAGACTGAAAAAGAGTGGGTTCCCTCTTTGATGCAGACAGACTGCAGCTTCACGTCCCAGACGGGCCCCAAGGCCTTCAGGATCCCCTCGTCCATCCGCCAGAGGATCTGTGCCACCTTCGACGCGGCCAACGCTAAGGGGACGGGGACGGGGACGGGGACGGGGGAGGACTGGCAGCTCTTAGCCCAGAAGCTCCACTTAGAGCGGTGAGTGTGCGCCCTGAGCGTGCACGCTGCGTGCACGCTGCATGCCCGCTGCATGCACGCTGCATGCCCGCTGCATGCACGCTGCATGCACGCTGCATGCACGCTGCATGCAGCGTGCACCAGCAGCCTCGTTAACGCGACTGGAGCTGCAGCTTAATGCGACGCAGCTTTGGTCGTAAACATTCTGAGCGAGTCGGGCCAGAGCGACGCCACAGACCTCGTTGTGAACAGGACGGGATATGAAGCGAACTGTGCCTTTGATGTTGGACACTCAGTCCTTGAGCGAACTGTGCCTTTGACGTTGGACACTCAGTCCTTGAGCGAACTGTGCCTTTGATGTTGGACACTCAGTCCTTGAGCGAACTGTGCCTTTGATGTTGGACACTCAGTCCTTGTCGTCCTGCCAGTTCTCTGGGACCCCACAGGTCCTGATAAGATTCCCTGTCCGTGCTCTGAACTGGTCCTGATGGGACCAGCGTCTGCACCGTAGCTTCAGGAGCAGCGGTGAAACACTGCCCCCTACTGGGCTCCACACAGCATGGATGAAAGGATTCCTATCCTGCCGTCATTGCTTTTAGATTTTTAATTCAATTCAATTCACTTTTATTGATAGAGCGCCAGATCACAACATAAAGTCGTCTCAAGGCACTTTACAGGATTAGCAGGGAAAGACAGAACCCAACTTCACCCACAAGAGCAACGGAGGCAAGGAAAAACTTCCCTTTAACGGGCAGAAACCTTGGACAGAACCTAGGCTCATGGTGGACGGCCATCTGTCTGACCGGCTGGGTTGAGAGAGAGAGAGAGAGAGAGAGAGAGAGAATGACAGGTCGGAGACGAGTCAAGGAGATGGATAGGGAAGTGATAGTGAGACAGAGCAGGAGCAGACAAAAACTAAATGCTAATGCTAGCGATATAAAGCTATAAATGCTAATGCTAGCGATATAAAGCTATAAATGCTAATGCTAGCGACGTGGACATCAGCGCTGAGGCCACAGGTCCAGGTTCTGCAGCACCACGGACAGAAGGACTAGCGACGTGGACTTCAGTGGTGAGGGACACAGGTCCAGGTTCTGCAGCACCAAGGACAGAAGGACCTGAAAGAGAGAGAGAGACAAACAGCAGGAGAGAGCGAACAAGACTACGGGGAATAGAGACATATTGCACACATCTATTTATAACATGAATAATCAGATAAAGGGGGAGGAGCTCAGTGTGTCATGATGTTAAGCCACCAATGCTGCCTAATGACAGCATATTGATTATATTGATTACTGCATCGATTAACTATAAGCTTTGTTAAAAAGGAAAGTCTTTAATCTACTCTTGAACATAGAGATGGTGTCTGTCTCAGGAACCAATCAGGGAGCTGATTCCACAATAAAGGAGCTTGATAACTGGAAGCTCCGCCCCCCTGTCTGCTCTTGGACATTTTGGAACCACGAGCAGGCCAGCGTTTTGGGACCGCAGGGTTCTAGTGGGGCAATACGGGATAATCATCTCTGTAAGGTACGGAGGGGCCTGGCCAGTGAGGGCTTTAAAAGTGAGTAGAAGGATTTTATATTCAATCCGTTCCCTAACAGGAAGATTTTTAACAATCAGAAGATGTCAAGCCGTTGGCATGACAACCAGAATGTGTGTTTTTATTGCACCAAAGCTGCGTTTCAGCGACTCTCTAATGAGCCTGTTTTCTAATGCCTGCAAAAAGACATCAAGGCCGCTTTCATGCGCTCGGATTCACAACAGATCTGAGTGCTGTGGCTAACCGCTCATGCAGCGCTCTCTTTAAGCGCACGGAATTAGGCGTGTGTCTTATGGTTGCCATTTGGACACCTGAGATAAATGCTTGGGGGTGTTGAGTCCTAATAATCCTTCATTTACTGCGACGGTTATTTGAAATGTTTCTCTTACATCCATTTAGTGGTCCTAATAGCAGCAGCGGCATCTGTTAGCGTGGCGTCGTCGCCATAGCAACAACTGCTGCTGATTCAAGGCCTTTGTTTTGATCTCTAGGCCTTCATTTACTAAATGTTGAAGTGAAACTAGATCATCCAAATCATAAACTGTGAGTTGACTCTGAAAGCCCAGCGTCAGAGTTTTATTTATCTCACGATGGTGAAAAGGGGATTCTGGCATCAGGATGGGCACCAAAATGTTCCATCTGTCCCTGATCCTGATCCTGTCCCTGATCCTCATCCTGTCCCTGATCCTGTCCTGTCCCTGATCCTGATCCTGATCCTGTCCCTGTCCGTGATCCTGATCCTGTCCCTGATCCTGATCCTGTCCCTGATCCTTATCCTGATCCTGATCCTGATCCTGTCCCTGTCCCTGTCCCTGATCCTGATCCTGATCCTGATCCTGATCCTGATCCTGATCCTGTCCCTGTCCCTGTCCCTGATCCTGATCCTGATCCTGAACCAACAGCTCCACATGGTTATAGAACTGAATCGTCGTCCTGACAACCCAACCTACATTTAAGAAACGCTGTCCATCTTCTTGTTCTTACGTGTTAAATGTGATATTTTTATATTTATTTATTTATTGATCTGGTAAAAATCTGTGTATTTGTAACTGTGAAAAACCCGAAATAAATCTAATCCATATGTTTATTAAGCCACAGAAATGAGGCACATTGTAGTCATTTTAAAGTGTGTGCGTGTGTGTGTGTGTGTGTGTAGGTGTGTGTGTGTGTGTGTGTAGGTGTGCGTGTGTGCGTGTGTGCGTGTGTGTGTGTGTGTGTGTAGGTGTGCATGTGTGCGTGTGTGTGTGTGTGTGTGTGACGCTGTGAGATAGAGATGTATCGAGCGATGAACTTGATCGGAATGAAATCAGGCACATTTAGCCTGTTCCACTGTGATGAAGATAAATTGATCGGTGATTGATCAGGCTGCGCTGCTGATCGGTGATTGATCAGGCTGTGCTGCTGATCGGTGATTGATCAGGCTGCGCTGCTGATCGGTGATTGATCAGGCTGCGCTGCTGATCGGTGATTGATCAGGCTGCGCTGCTGATCGGTGATCGATCAGGCTGTGCTGCTGATCGGTGATTGATCAGGCTGCGCTCCCCCTCTGCAGGAACCTGGGTTACTTTGCAAAGCAGCCGAGCCCATCAGCCGTCATCCTGAGCCTGTGGGAGGCCCGCCACCAGGGGGCGGACCTGGACTCGCTGGCCAGCGCCCTGGAGGAGATTGGCCAGACCCACTCCAGAAGCCCCGCCCAGGACCAGCAGATTGGCCAGACCCACTCCAGAAGCCCCGCCCAGGACCAGCAGATTGGCCAGACCCACTCCAGAAGCCCCGCCCAGGACCAGCAGATTGGCCAGACCCACTCCAGAAGCCCCGCCCAGGACCAGCAGATTGGTCAGACCCACCCCAGAAGCCCCGCCCAGGACCAGCAGGCAGGCTGTGTGTGAGGGACACGCTGACAGAGGAGTCTGCTGCCGGCTGCACAGGCTGAGGGGACACTGTGGACGGTCGTCCATGAGTGGACAGCGTCCCCGCGCTGACCCTGCCCCGGACAGACCCTTGTCCCGCCGGTCCACTGGATGTGTGTGTGTCGTGTTCTCCGTGTTTGTGTGTGATCGTTGTCGCTCAGACCAACTCGCTCCTCTCTTCTGTCCCGCTGTCCCGTCTGGGTCCCACCCTTTGCCCACGTATTTGCATACAGCTAATATAGCGGTGGGACCGAGCCCCCCCCCCCCCCCCCCCCCCCACACACACACACACATTTCTGTGTCCACTACTATATTTAAATGAAGCTGCTGATTGTGAAGGCAGGAATTCATCTCCTTCGTCTGGCTAGAACTTCCGGATCATGAATCGGTCCCTCCCCCAGGAAGCTGTATGACATCATTTCCTGTTGCCTCTCCTCACGCTCTCGGTTCACAATCGACTCGCGCTGACGGTGAGTCGGGTGAAGTTCGCGAGCCAAACATGTCTGGAGCTACCGTGCCTATTATGGGATGGCCATGCGTCTGCAGCAGGTGCCGCAGCGCCCTGGGCCAGAACCAGGGGCTGACCGGGGAGTGAGTGAGTGCTGCTGCCTTGCCTCAGGGCCTCTGCCGACACTGTGAACGGGTGAATTCTGGCTGGTGACGTCAATAACGACTTCATGTATGCGTCGTCTAGCTACAGTCATTAGACGTCAGGTCAAGGTCTCATCAGACCTGGACTCGCCTGATCAGGTGAGCTTTACACCACCAGGTGAGTTGCGTTTCACGTGTTAGAATCCAGCAACCAGGAGCGTCAGGACGTTTTCAGAAGACGCTGAAACTCAGCCGGTCCAGAGAGCTCAGTCGTAATGAGTTGGACTCAGCTGGAACTAAAGGGGACCGAGGAGGACCAGCGCTGGGTGAGCAGGTCCTCTGAGGACAGCGTGAACTAAAGGGGACCGAGGAGGACCAGGGCTGGGTGAGCAGGTCCTCTGAGGACAGCGTGAACTGGTGCGTATCCACCAGCGGTCCAGATCGGCAGCGCGGGGAAGGGTCCAGCTTTGAGATGGGATCTCGGGCCTTTGGGGGGGCTATGAGCTGCGTGGAGTCTTGTTTGTTTGCTTGTTTGTTTGCTTGTTTGTTTGCTTGTTTGCTTGTTTGCTTGTTTGTTTGCTTGTTTGCTTGTTTGTTTGTTTGCTTGTTTGCTTGTTTGCTTGTTTGTTTGCTTGTTTGTTTGCTTGTTTGTTTGTTTGCTTGTTTGTTTGTTTGCTTGTTTGCTTGTTTGCTTGTTTGTTTGCTTGTTTGTTTGCTTGTTTGCTTGTTTGTTTGTTTGCTTGTTTGCTTGTTTGCTTGTTTGTTTGTTTGCTTGTTTGTTTGTTTGTTTGCTTGTTTGCTTGTTTGCTTGTTTGCTTGTTTGCTTGCTTGTTTGTTTGCTTGTTTGCTTGTTTGTTTGTTTGTTTGTTTGCTTGTTTGCTTGTTTGTTTGTTTGTTTGCTTGTTTGCTTGTTTGCTTGTTTGCTTGTTTGCTTGCTTGTTTGTTTGCTTGTTTGTTTGTTTGTTTGCTTGTTTGTTTGTTTGCTTGTTTGTTTGCTTGTTTGTTTGCTTGTTTGTTTGTTTGCTTGTTTGCTTGTTTGCTTGTTTGTTTGTTTGTTTGCTTGCTTGTTTGCTTGTTTGCTTGTTTGCTTGTTTGTTTGCTGTGATGCTCCGGGGAGTATTTAGTGGTCTGAAGTTCACCTGCTGCCCTGAGGAGGGCGCCCAGGTCCTTTTAAATGCTTCTGTCTGACTGAAATGGATTCAGGTCAGAATTTGTGCGACTCAGAACTGATTTAATTACTGAACCTTTCAATACGCATAAACCGCACAAATTCACTGAGAACCAACAACCTGCAGCCTCTGTGCCCCCGACGCGCTGGCGAAGCATCCGGGGTGTGCCCCGCCTCTCGCCCATATCAAGCTGGGATTGGCTCCAGCATAGGGAGATGGATGGATGGATGGATGGATCCAGCCTTTATTCTGCAGGAGAGATGCATGCTGGGTAAATCGGGTGAATGCTGCCACGCTCACAGGAAGCCCATTAATGTCCAGAAAGCCACGCCCCCTTTCCACACAGACGACCTCCTATCCAGAGATAAACATCAGCACTCATGGAATTCTGGTTTTAGATGTTCCCAGATGTTCACTGTTAAAATTAACACCACCATCCTAAACGTCACGATATTTATACATGGGATTATTGCCTTGCTTGATTTCTAGGAACGCAGAATCGGAATGAATTCACAGTTTCACGGTTTCTGCACTGACACCTGCGCCATCCTTCTAAATGCATCGTGGAAATTCCTTTGGCTGTTTGTGTGTTATTAGAGAGAAAGTGTATTTTTTTCTGATCCTGTCTTCAAACGTTTTCTCCCTAATCCCCCCCCCCCCCCCTTCCGTTTGTTCCCCCGGTGGCTGGAACCCACATCGGTTCCATTATCCCCACAAAGCCCAAACCGTCTCCGGCCTCCGTCTCCGGCCTCCGTCTCCGGCCTCCGTCTCCGGCCTCCGTCTCACACCTTGTCAACGCCATTAAACTTCCGAAGCAGTGAAAATGAAATTATGGGATTTTGGCCTGCTGTTGATTATTGAAAGTAATTCCGAGGTAATTTGTACATCATCAAATAAACCCCCTGCCGTGATCAAGGACTTGCTCTGGACTCAATCATCTCTGCCTGCTTCTCATTTGTTGCCCTCAGTAGATGATCAGAAATGATATGATGACTATTCTGAATCTGATAAATGCGCTATGAGCATTTTATTTATCTGCATCCAATCCTGTTCATCTCTGCTGTGAGTGAAGGCAGTAAAACAGATAACCCCCCCCCCCCCCCCCCCCGAGTATCTTTAATTGTGACAAACTGGATTCCCGTCTCCATGCCGACAAACGAAGGACCTCTGGCCGCACACACGGAAACACACGGCTCCCCCTAGCCGTGTGTTTCATCGGCAGCAGCTCCACGCTCGACGCCCACTGCTGTATCTCACCGGCGTGTTGGGGTTCACACACACACGCACACACACACACGCACACACGCACACGCACACACACACGCACACACACACACACACACCTCCTCTGTGTACAATGCCCCGTTTCATGCGATTAAACGTTCACGCCCCCCTCGGTCTCACGCTCTTCGTCGCTTCACGCATGACCTTTGGCTTCGTGTCACTATTCTTGTGCCTTGTTTAACTACTGTAGATGGTGAATGTGGTCAAATACAGATGGGGTGAAGAAAAAGAGCAAACCGCACTGGCATAACATTTAAAGGCATGAGTTTCTTTATCATGTGGAAGAGGCTGCAGAGCGTTTCTCGTTCGGGGCAGCTTTCTGCTATTATTACACATTTTGGATGTTTTCTGTACAGTAGAATTTGCAAATGTATATGCAGCCTTCTGTAAATAAATGTACAGTTTAAAGAGCTCAACGTGTGTAAACACTAGTTATTGTGTTGTGTCCCTGTCAGGTTTGTGACACTCTAAAGAGAGGAAATCAGAACCAAGCCCCAAAGATTCGACCCAATAACCATTTAGGAACGAGACTAGTATTCTTTCTTTCAGCAAGGGAGAGTGGCTGCTGCTAGCCTCGTCCTCCATTCTCAGAGAAACAGCTCCCCCTGCTGGTTTTATTAGCAGATAAGAATGTGTACGTGCCTAAATCACCCAGACACGAAGACTCCAACCTTGAGCAGGTAGCTCTTCCAGAAAACACAAAGTGTTCACTTCTTCAGTCTAGTCAGCATAACAGATCTACTTTATGAATATCTTGAAATGATTATAAATGGCATTAAAAGAACTATGACATAACTAATGCTACTGATTGGTGAATTAATGAGAAACATATTTGCAGATTTATCTAACAGTCCCGTAGGGATAACGAGCAAAGAAGACTCCAAGAATGCGGAGACAGAGCTGGGAACCAGAACAGAGACTTTAATCGCTATTAAAGAAAAAACACTAAAACGGTACTGAGGGGTGAGGATGAAGAATATATTTATTAGATAGAATGTTAGAGTACAAGTACAGTCACACAGTAGCATGTATTACAGTACAAGTACAGTCACACAGTAGCATGTATTACAGTACAAATAAAGTCAAACATCCTGTCTAAGAGGAGCATTCCTAAAAAGCCCTTGCGGTCTTGTTTCCGTTGAAAGTCCTTCGTACATAAATCATCCACAATTAACAATACAAATAAAAATAAAACCAATATTAAATTACTCAATTGATGCAACGTAACATTAGAAAAACAAAAATAAAATGATTTTACACCGCCAGTGCAAACTAACAATTAATCTAAAATAAATTACACCACTGATGCAAAATGACAATGAATGACAATAAATTACATAAATTACAATAAATTACAAAGACACTTAATATGTGCAACGTAGGTGGACAAAAAAGGGGGGGGGGTTGATCCGGAGAGAGTCGTGATGACTATCTCCGTTTCTGTCCCCCTGAAAGGTGTATTTTTAGGGCCTTTTTGAAGGAGGCCAAAGAGGTGCATGTTTTGAGGGCAGGAGTCAAACAGTTCCACCCTTAGGGGGCAGTATTATAAAAAGATGATTTACCCATGTTAGTCCTGTAGGAGGGGGTAATCAGGTTGTTGTTTGAGCTCCCTCTAGTGTTGTGGCTGTGGGTGTCACTAAATCTGTGGAGGTGTTTATTCAGGTATGCAGGGATTGAGGGGACTGAGGGCAGAGCTGCATTGACTATTTTAAATGCCAATCCCATTTTGAGTTGTTTAACCCTGTCTTCTACCCTGAGCCATTTTAGGCTAGCAAAATGTCCAGGAAGAAGGGGGGTCATGGCCCCAGATTGAGGAGTAGCCGAATCAGTTTATTTTGGGAGGTTTGGAGCCTGGTTTTCAGGGACACTTTGATGTTTGAATACCAGGAGGTGCTAGCATAGTCAAAGAGGGGCTGAACGAGGGCTCCAGCAAGCGTCCGGAGACAAAAGCAGACATTCTGCCCAAAAATCTTGTTCTCTGATTGACTTTTTTGATCACCTTAGTTGCTATACTATCACCAGACAGGTATTTGTCAAGAACACAGCCCAAATAGGTAATCTCTTCTTTGCTGGAGATTACTGTATTATCGACTGTGACCTTGAAATCATTAACATTTATCTCACTTAGAGAGTGTTTAGACCCAAAAAGAATCGATTCGGTTTTACCAAGATGTAGTGACAGTTTGTTATCAGTAAGCCAAGTACGGATTCTGGTGACCTCAGAGCTGAGAGCCTCCTCAACCTGCACTTCGTCCTCTCCAGAAATCAGGAGTGCTGAGTCATCAGCAAACAGGAACAATTTGCAGTTACAGGCAGCATTCATGTCGTTAATGTATAAGGGGGGGGGCTGGCCCGCTGGTAAGAAAAAACACAACATCACAGCCAAACAAAAGTGCAAAAAAACCACAGCTGAGCTGGTAACTAATCTAACAAATAAAATCCAAATACTCAATGGAGTCCACGTACCAATGGCAGAGAACGGATCGGCATCACAAGAGAGCAGGAACTGGAATGGGAAGCAGGAACAGGAACAGGAACAGGAACAGACCGGAGGGGACAGGAAACAAGCGCGGGAGACATTCGGGTGATCTGGTCGTCGGAGCGCTGGTGACCAGGGATTATGAGAAGTTGGGTAATGATGATGGAGAACAGGTGTGTCTGCTCTGCTCTGCCGATCCGTTCTCTGCCACGCCCACTACCCCCCCCCCCCCCCCCCCCAACAGCCTACCCGGGAACTCCCTATAAAATGCAGTGAGGAGGCCAGGGTCCAAAATCAAATGCCGCGCGACCCACGACCGCTCCTCCGGACCATACCCCTCCCAATCCACGCAACCGCGCGTGTTTCAGCTTCCTCAAGAAGTCCAGTCTCTGGTGGGCCCGCTTTACAATCCCTCAGGTGTCATTGTTCCAGCTCAGGTCCTACGAGATCTGCACACAGAGGAACTTGATGTTCTCCCCACTGTGGGGCCGCTGATGCTGGGGGGGGGGGGTGCTTGGGCCATGACCTTTTGAAGTCGGCAACCATCTCCTTCGTTCTGTCAGTGTTGAACACCAGGTTGCTTCCCTCGCACCAAACCTAAGTCACAAAGTGTTCAGCTTCCTGACTGGATTGACTCCTCATTCCCACACATCACTGTGGTGTCATGAACCTGAAGCTGTTTCCTCTCATGTCGTGAAGCACAGTCGTGTATTAACGGTGTGAACAACAGTGGGATAAGTACACAGCCTTGAGGGGCTCCAGTGCTCAGTGTAACAGAATGAACACGGTCATTCAGACAGGAAATGGATGATTTTAAGAATATGGGCTCAAGGGAGGGAGATGCTTTGAGTCCACGTCCCGGGATGTTCTCCAGGCCTTCCGCTGCGTGTCCGACCGGCGGGGGGGGGAACCACGCTTCCCTCTGGTTGCCGGGTTTGATGCTTCAATTCGTGCAAAGAAACTGTCGTCATTTCCTTGAACCCTTTTGAGGGTGCAGACCTAGAGTGGAGCAGCCCCCCCCCCCCCCCCCGCTAACATTCCATGTCAACCTAAATGGGGGTTGTTCATATGAAGGGTTGTAATTGGGGGGGTAGGAAGTCGGTAGCGCGATTTATTTGCTGCAGCCGATGCTCACTCATCGAATTTTGTTTCAATGTTGCACTGTACTTGTACTGTGTACTTGTACTGTGTCGACACTGACAATAAAAAAGCTTTCCTTTTCCAAGTACACGTCACTGTCTAATCAGTAAATTAAATGTTTATTGTAATACATTTGCAAAATAAAAAGACCTTAATCAAAAAGGTGTTTTATGCTGTCTCTGTATTTACTTCAAATAAGGTTTGTTTATTTCCTCCACTGAAAAGCACGATATGAATATCCTCACAAATCCTTGCTTCTGTTTTGCATACGACTAGGATTGGTCGCGACCTCAGCGCAGGAGATGAGGCGTTGGAGTCCATCTGAATGCAAAACGTCTTATCTTGGAGAAAGAGGCTCAGAGGCTTCAACCTCCTCCCTGGTCTTATCTCAGAGAACAGGAGCTGCAGCGGCAGGCAGAGCCACGCGGTGCAGCCATGCGGTGCAGCCATGCGGCGCAGCCACGCGGCGCAGCCACGCGGCGCAGCCACCGAGAACAGGAGCTGCAGCGGCAGGCAGAGCCATGCGGTGCAGCCACGCGGTGCAGCCATGCGGTGCAGCCACCGAGAACAGGAGCTGCAGCGGCAGGCAGAGCCACGCGGTGCAGCCATGCGGTGCAGCCATGCGGTGCAGCCATGCGGCGCAGCCACCGAGAACAGGAGCTGCAGCGGCAGGCAGAGCCACGCGGTGCAGCCACGCGGCGCAGCCATGCGGTGCAGCCATGCGGTGCAGCCATGCGGTGCAGCCATGCGGTGCAGCCACCGAGAACAGGAGCTGCAGCGGCAGGCAGAGCCACGCGGTGCAGCCATGCGGTGCAGCCATGCGGTGCAGCCATGCGGCGCAGCCACCGAGAACAGGAGCTGCAGCGGCAGGCAAAGCCACGCGGCGCAGCCACGCGGTGCAGCCACGCGGTGCAGAAGGTTCTGATGATTCTGAAAAGGCCGTTGAATCATCCGTCAGTCACCCACCCTCTAGCGCCACCTTTTACTGTGAGTCACAACAACTGGCATCCGAACTGGGCCAGCATGAAACTGAGGATCAGGCTTTAGTCCAACCCCATCACATCTTCTGTCCGCAGCAGCACGTCGTCACCATCCCAGCGTGGATAGGATCTTCGGCAGAACCCACCGCTTCCTCTCGGGCTCCATATCTATGAGCAGCAGACAACGGCCCGTTAGGTCGTTTCAAACCGGCACACAAAGGAGAGGCTAGCGACTTCCTGCAGCGCAGAAGAGCGTCTGTTTCCCTCATCGGGCTGCGAAGAGGAGCCCGGAGACGAAGACGCTGAGGTGTTCGTCAGTCTGGAAGCACCGGGGCGTTCTGTCTAGCAGCAGAGAAGCTGGATATCTACACACAAGTGCACGTCCATTGGGACCAGAGGAAGAGTTAATTTTCCGATGGAACAGGGGGAATTAAAAAAAGACTGTTTCAGGCCGAGTCTGACTTTTTTCATTGTGTGTGTGAGGTGTGTGTGAGCTGAGCACAGAGTCCAGGCTGATGACTGACGGGCTGCAGGTGCTGACGGGAACACAGGTGAGGGGAACGAAGTGATTGCAGGAGCAGAGGGGAGGGGAAGACAGGGAGAGCAGTGGGGGGAGGACACTGGCCCGCCTTTAACGGGGTCACCAAACTCCCCTTTAACAGGGTCACCAAACTCCCCTTTAACGGGGTCACCAAACTCCCCTTTAACGGGCGTCACCAAACTCCCCTTTAACGGGGCCACCAAACTCCCCTTTAACGCCTGTTAAAGGGGAGTTTTTTCTTGCCTCCTCTCCAGAGTTCTTGCTCTTGTGGGTCAAGTTGGGTTCTGTCTCTCCTGCTAATCCTGTAAAGCCTTGAGACGACTTCCTGTTCTGATCTGGTGTTATAGAAATAAAACTGAATTGAATTGAATTTTGTCAAAACATAAATGAAAAAAAAACCTGGATTACAAAGAAAATCCAGTCTGATGTGTTTGAGTATCCCCCCCCCTCATTATAATTTATATTATTTTTATTATGTATTTTTTTTTACTTCTGTGTGTGAAACGAAGCCACAGAAGGTGAGCTTTGACGCTGCCGTGACGTCATAACGCACCTGCGCCGGAATGCAGCGCTACCTTTGCGACCTGATCCGTGTTTGGCTGTGAACGATCCTATTGGCTGGGGGGGCGGGCGGCTGCTCTGCGAGCCGAGCTGTTGCCCCGCCCAGTTCGGAACGTCACCCTCGTTATTTGGACGTGAACTCTGAGACGGACGCGCGTCCGGAGTTCGACCGGAGTGAGTGAGAGTTTGGACAAGTCCAGAGAAGCATGACCGCCGCGCCCCGGTTGCTGGTGAGTCTGGCCCGGGTCCACCGGGTCCACCGGGTCCACCGGGTCCACCGGGCCCACCGGGCCCGTATGTAGGAACGGAGCGTTCCCAGGCTCCGGTGTGGTCAGCGCTTCCTGAATACACCTTTCCAAGGTGTCTCAGAAGAAGTTCAGAGTTCTGTCGCGGGACGTAGAAGCGGGTCACTGGTTGGACATTTGTCCTCCTAGTTCGGAGGACATTTGCTACAAAGTTTTGTCTTGGTTCGTTTGGATCGGTGGATTTTCTCCGAACGTCACAGTCACGTGTTAAAGTCTCTGCGTCCAGGTGTGAAATTCCTCGTTCGCTTCCGGTTCCCCTCAAACTGGACCACGAGTGGAGTTTTATTTAAACGGGGGACACTACTCTCAGGTTCTGATCCGGTCCTCCAGGTGTTTTATATTTCTCAGGTTCTGATCCGGTCCTCCAGGTGTTTTTATATTTCTCAGGTTCTGATCCGGTCTTCCAGGTGTTTTTATACTTCTCAGGTTCTGATCCGGTCCTCCAGGTGTTTTTATATTTCTCAGGTTCTGATCCGGTCCTCCAGGTGTTTTATATTTCTCAGGTTCTGATCCGGTCTTCCAGGTGTTTTTATATTTCTCAGGTTCTGATCCGGTCTTCCAGGTGTTTTTATATTTCTTGGGTTCTGATCCGGTCTTCCAGGTGTTTTTATATTTCTTGGGTTCTGATCCGGTCTTCCAGGTGTTTTTATATTTCTTGGGTTCTGATCCGGTCTTCCAGGTGTTTTTATATTTCTTGGGTTCTGATCCGGTCTTCCAGGTGTTTTATATTTCTCAGGTTCTGATCCGGTCCTCCAGGTGTTTTATATTTCTCAGGTTCTGATCCGGTCTTCCAGGTGTTTTTATACTTCTCAGGTTCTGATCCGGTCCTCCAGGTGTTTTTATATTTCTCAGGTTCTGATCCGGTCCTCCAGGTGTTTTATATTTCTCAGGTTCTGATCCGGTCTTCCAGGTGTTTTTATATTTCTTGGGTTCTGATCCGGTCTTCCAGGTGTTTTTATATTTCTCAGGTTCTGATCCGGTCCTCCAGGTGTTTTTATATTTCTCGGGCTCTGATCCGGTCTTCCAGGTGTTTTTATATTTCTCGGGTTCTGATCCGGTCCTCCAGGTGTTTTTATATTTCTCGGGCTCTGATCCGGTCTTCCAGGTGTTTTTATATTTCTCGGGCTCTGATCCGGTCTTCCAGGTGTTTTTATATTTCTTGGGTTCTGATCCGGTCTTCCAGGTGTTTTTATATTTCTTGGGTTCTGATCCGGTCTTCCAGGTGTTTTTATATTTCTCGGGTTCTGATCCGGTCTTCCAGGTGTTTTTATATTTCTCGGGTTCTGATCCGGTCTTCCAGGTGTTTTTATATTTCTCGGGTTCTGATCCGGTCTTCCAGGTGTTTTTATATTCGTCACACGCTCCATGGCCTGCTCGGGTTCATCCACCTGATTGGTGGTTCTCAGCGTGTGGCCACGCCCTTAGACCAGTTGCATCATCTTGAATATCTGCAGGGAAGTCTTGAGAGGACGGAGACGCTCTGTCTTCTTTATGTGAAGTACTATGACTAATACAAATGATTTCTGCTGTAAACAAGTAGACTCATTGCTGGAGGAAGCCGGGGGGGGGGGGGGGGGGGGGGTCTGACGTCAGTGGTGTTCCTGAAGTTCATTAAATATTGTAGTCATTTGTGAACTTTGTATAAGATTAGATCTTTGTTGTTACTATCTGTGAGCCTCACTAAAATGTAAAACCGATACTTTTTTGTTCTTTACTCTAAGTAGGTAATGTTGAAAACATGTTGTACATGTATTTGATTCTGGGTTACTTTTTGTTGAAGTAACTAGTTACCTTGGAGTACCTTGTTGAAGTAAAGGACTATCAAATCAAGGACATGTCCTGGACTATTGGGGCGTGGCCAGAAACTCCCATTAATATTCCAAGACGAGGTGCTTGTGAGGGACGTTGAATGATGCAGGAAGGTTTTACGTCCTTTTGGAGACAAGGAGAGACCAGACTTTGATGGTTTGGACATGTCCAGAGGAGAGACAGGGACTATATCGGTAGAAGGATGCTGAGGATGGAGCTGCCAGGGAACAGGACTAGAGGACGACCCAGGAGAAGAGACATGGACGTAGTGAGGGAGGACATGAGAGTGGCTGGTGTTGGGGAGGACGATGCAAAGGACAGGACTAGAGGACGCCCCGGAGAAGAGACGTGGACATAGTGAGGGAGGACAATGCAAAGGACAGGGCTAGAGGACGACCCAGGAGAAGAGACGTGGACGTAGTGAGGGAGGACAATGCAAAGGACAGGGCTAGAGGACGACCCAGGAGAAGAGACATGGACGTAGTGAGGGAGGACATGAGAGTGGCTGGTGTTGGGGAGGACGATGCAAAGGACAGGACTGGAGGACGACCCAGGAGAAGAGACGTGGACGTAGTGAGGGAGGACAATGCAAAGGACAGGACTAGAGGACGACCCAGGAGAAGAGACGTGGACGTAGTGAGGGAGGACAATGCAAAGGACAGGGCTAGAGGACGACCCAGGAGAAGAGACATGGACGTAGTGAGGGAGGACATGAGAGTGGCTGGTGTTGGGGAGGACGATGCCAAAGGACAGGACTAGAGGACGACCCAGGAGAAGAGACATGGACGTAGTGAGGGAGGACATGAGAGTGGCTGGTGTTGGGGAGGACGATGCAAAGGACAGGACTAGAGGACGACCCAGGAGAAGAGACATGGACGTAGTGAGGGAGGACATGAGAGTGGCTGGTGTTGGGGAGGACGATGCAAAGGACAGGACTAGAGGACGACCCAGGAGAAGAGACATGGACGTAGTGAGGGAGGACATGAGAGTGGCTGGTGTTGGGGAGGACGGTGCAGTCTCGGTGCTGAGAGGTGCAGGAAAACGCTGGCATGGACGCTGTCCACTGTAAAGTTGACTGAAGCCTCGGGGACATCAGCAGGCGTCTTTGTTTCGTCTGGCCGTGTTTCTTTAAATCTCAACACTGATTGATTAGTTTGAATCAGCCTTAAGTCGGTCCAGGAGAATACAAATGTAAACGTCGTGTTCCTGCAACCAGAAGACGGTTCCTTTCTTCCTCTCCGAGGTTTTCTTATCGCTGATCCCGGTTCTCAAACCCTCGGGAGCGTTCGTGCTGCCGGGGCTTGAGCAGGGAGGGGACAGGAAGCGGCGTGCGGCCCGCTGCAGAGAACGGCTGGAGTACCTCCGGGACAACGTCTGCTGCTTAAACTGTCCAGCAGGTAGGACACCGGGACGCAGCTCCAGCGTGGTGATGGCGAGCCCCCGTGTGAACCGCCCCCGGGTTGTTTGTGTTCGTGTTCAGGTCAGCGCCTGATGTCCCCCTGCACCCAGGCAGGACTACTGGGGACATGTGTCAAATGTGAGGACGGCACGTACATGGAGTACAGCAACAATGAGAGGCAGTGCTTCGAGTGCACGCGGTGTCGCCCAGGTAATTCTGCCCGGCGACACGGTGCGGGGGGGGGGGGGGGGGGGTTAACAGTCGCTGGTTGAAGTCTTTGGGTCCATATTGTCTCCTCAGATCAGGAGATTGTGAGCGCATGTACTCTCACTCGCAACACGGAGTGCCGGTGCCGGGCAGGGTGGTTCTGTGCTCCTGAGCAGGCCTGTGAGGCGTGCAGGAAGTGCTCCGGGTGAGTCTCCGGCGCCCCCGCGGAGCCCCGCCCCCATGCCGGCTTCCCAGCCTCAGGCGTTTCAGCTCTCGTCATGCTTCATGTGTCGTTCTGCTAGATGTGAGCAGGACGAGGAGATGGTGAGGAACTGCACCTCCACCGCGAACGCCGAGTGCAAGCAGGTCCAGCCCGAACCGGGCTCCTTCTCAGGTACGCTCGGAGCGGAGGACCGAGACGCTTCAGGCCCGTTCAGGCCCGTTCAGGCCCGTTCAGGACGTTGCTGATCGGTCGTCTCGTTGTGTCCTTGTCTCCGCCAGCGAGCGCCTCGGTGATCCTGCCGCTGCTAGCTCTGGTGCCTGTGGCTCTGCTAATCGTAGCTTGTGTGTGGAACTGCCGTCGAGCCAAAGGTAGGTCCGAAGGAAAAACCGATCGGGTGCGTCTCAGTCTCGCTCAGTCGAGACCCTAAAGACATCAGCACTGCTGGAACAGGACCCCGACTGGAACAGGGCCCTGACTGGAACAGAACCCCGACTGGAACAGGACCCCGACTGGAACAGGACCCCGACTGGAACAGGACCCCGACTGGAACAGGACCCCGACTGGAACAGGACCCCGACTGGAACAGGACCCCGACTGGAACAGGACCCCGACTGGAACAGGACCCCGACTGGAACAGGACCCCGACTGGAACAGGACCCCGACTGGAACAGGACCCCGACTGGAACAGGACCCCGACTGGAACAGGACCCCGACTGGAACAGGACCCCGACTGGAACAGGACCCCGACTGGAACAGGACCCCGACTGGAACAGGACCCCGACTGGAACAGGACCCCGACTGGAACAGGACCCCGACTGGAACAGGACCCCGACTGGAACAGGACCCCGACTGGAACAGGACCCCGACTGGAACAGGACCCCGACTGGAACAGGACCCCGACTGGAACAGGACTCTGACCGTAAAGGACGGCGGAGACGCTGACGATCATTCGCTGTTCAGCAGCTGATGAATCCAGCCTGAACCGACTTGGCGTCCGTCCGGCCCGGCCGGTGAAACGCTCCCCGTCAGTGATAGTAAAAGTCCATTCATCCCCCCCCCCCCCTTTCAGGGTCCCGTGGAACTGTCCTGGGCTGCCTAAAACCCGAGCAGGTGAGTCATCGGTTCCCTCAGGCTTTCTGGAAGGTTGATGCAGCCCGTAACCGCTCGGATGGACGGATGGACGTACATGACGCCTGTTGCACTGTCCCCCCCTCAGCACGATGGTCCCGGCTGTCCCCCCGATGACGGGAGGACCGGAGACGCCCGCAGCCTGAGCTGCTCTAGCCTGATCTTGTCCCGGCAGCTGGTGAGGGCCCGGTCCCCCGTCCCTGAGGAGCGTGAGGTCCTGTGTGGAAGCTTCAGCAGCTCGGCCAGTAACTCTCAGCTCAGCCTAACCAGCCGGCCCCCCCGGCCCCCCCAGGCCGGCCCCGCCGCCGTGGGGGTGAGGCCAGCGTCTCTTTACCACCTCCCCTGCTCGCTCCTGTCCTCCTCCTCTGCTTGCTGCTCCTTCCTCCTGCACAATGTTTCGTGGTTGCCAGGCAACCAAAGGCAGCGATATCCGACTGTCCATCAGCGCTGCAGCCGTGAGCCGACGGTTCTATGCAGGTCGTTCTCTTGCTATTGCACCTTTGAGACGAGTCGGGATTCTCAAACCAAAGTTTAAAAGTATTTGTGATGTTTTTATTTCCCTGATGAGAGTGTTTAAAATGAGATATGAGCATTTAAAGCGGAAGTATTTAAGGTTGCCGATGTTGTCGTGGTAACGGACGGCGTTCTGCCTTCAGCGGCTGCAGCTTCGCTCGCCGTCGCCGTCGTGAAATGAAAGACTTCCTGTGTTAAAGTGAGATGGACGCGCTTTGTGAGGCCCCGCCCCTCTCTGGACACGGCAGGCGGGGCTCGTTGTTCCGGCCATGTAGACAGCTCTGTGTTCTGATTGGCCGGGGAGCGTGGGGGCCCCTACCTTACCTGCCCAGGTGCATTCACAGGGGCTTCCCATGTCTCCGGACGTCCGAGGACGTTACTCACTGTCCTCGTCTGTCCTTCAGGGTGAAGAGACGTTTCCCCAGCTTGTCGCTCTGAACGGTGAGTACGGCGTCCTTTCTCAGGATGATGTGATGCTCGATGCGCAGGATAGGCTCCTCCCCCTGCTGCGTCCTCTGAGGCTGGACTGCAGGAGTTTCAGAGCAGCCCCCCTTCCAGGCGGAGGGAAGGTCTCACCCTCGTGAAACATTCTGCTTCTTTGCCAGGCTCTTGCTAACGTGCTGACAAAGTGGATCTTGGCTCCAGTCCCCGGTAGAATAGAGCACCGAACCATCGGCTCTTTGGTTAGCCTCGCTGCAGGGCGAGCCGTTTAGCCTAGCCCCCCCCCCGCACCTGGGCGAGGTCAGCTGACCCTCCTTCTGTTTCCAGGTGAGGAGTCTCTGAGGAAGTGCTTCGACTACTTTGAAGACGTGGACATGGACTACCACAAGAGATTCTTCCGTCAGCTGGGTATCCAAGACAACGTGATCAAAAGCAAAGGACACCTCACCTACGAAGACAAGGTCCATGAGCTGCTGAATGTTTGGGTTGAGAAGGAGGGGCGGGACGCCAGCCTGAACGTGCTGCTGGGGGCGCTGCTGGACCTGGGCCAGAGGAGGACGGCGGAGACGGTCAAGGAGAAGGCCGTGCGCGACGGCCACTACCTCTCCCAGGAGTGATGAGGAGGGTTGTTTCCGGACGCCCCGAGGACTCCGGGATGTCCCGCGTGGGCGGAGCTTCCGTCCCACGCAGGAGGGGGACGGCTCCGAAGCTGCTGCTTCAGTTTCAGGAGCGTTTCACTCGGCTGAACTGCTTTTTATTCTCTGACTGTTCTGATCTGCTTTGGCTCAGCGTGTTGAAGAAGCATTTAATTATACAAGTGTTTGATGTTTTGTACTTCAAATACGCAAATGTGTCTTTTTACGGAAGTATCACGAGACTGTGTTGTTGTGTGAGATATTTAAGAAGTATTTATTCAGGTCGGTCTGACTGAGCGGTGCCAAGCGAGCAAAGGAGGCGTCCGGCCGTGGCTCCGGCCGTGGCTCCGGCCGTGGCTCCGGCCGTGGCTCCGGCCGTGGCTCCGGCCGTGGCTCCGGCCGTGGCTGAAGCGGCTCCGTGTGGTTGTTTACTTGCTCAACGTGTTTTCCTTTGCTTTTGTTTATCTCCCGTTTTCCTTTTGCATCGAGTCTATCGTTACGGATCGATGTCGGTCCGGCTCACGGCACGGCGAGCTCCTCCTGGACGCCGCCGGCGCCTCCTGGATCGTCCCGTTTCATTCTGCGTGTTGAGCTGATGCTTCCTCGGCTCCTGTAACGCCGGCCATCGATGCCGTTTCAGTTTGTAGATGTTAGACGCTCTTTGTGAAGGAGTCTGTTTGACAATGGAATGATAATAAACGCCCACTTCACTGACGTTTCATGTTTCTGAAAACCGGGCCCTGAGTAAAGTCAGGAAGCAGCCGAGTCCCGGCGGGAGTGGAGCGCCGGTCAAATGGCTGCGGTGGACTCGTAGAGGGCGGGTCACCCTCCCCAGGGGGCGGAGCGTCGCTCCGCTGCGGGTCACCCTCCCCAGGGGGCGGAGCGTTGCTCCGCTGCGGGTCACCCTCCCCGGGGGGCGGAGCGTCGCTCCACGGCGGGTCACCCTCCCCGGGGGGCGGAGCGTCGCTCCGCTGCGGGTCACCCTCCCCGGGGGGCGGAGCGTCGCTCCGCTGCGGGTCACCCTCCCCAGGGGGCGGAGCGTCGCTCCGCTGCGGGTCACCCTCCCCAGGGGGCGGAGCTCTGACGTCCACAACAACAACAGATACATTTAATGTCTCTGTTTTATTTTAATTGAACAACCTTCACCTTTTCTAAACTCTGATCATCTTGCCTGATTGATATTGATATAAAACTGATGCGTTGTGATTTTACATTAATTAGGATGCTTTATTGATCCGGTCGATCAATTCAGATTAATCATCATGTTATGACTATCGATCATTAATTTATGCTCGAACAACTTCGCTGCGCGATGCGTGACGCTGACGGGTTGATCTGTGAAGACTAAAACTACGTCTCCCATAAGGCCGTGCGCTGTCAACACGGAAGTAGCGCAGGTCCGCGTCTCTTCCTGAGGTGAACTTGTTTAACTTGTCGCGTAACTTCGGGTTTCCTTTACGCGTCTCCTCTGACGAGCAGCGTTTGTACCGGATTATGCGCTGATCGATCATCCGGACTTTGTAGATGCTAGGCTATGCTAGGCTATGCTAGGCTAAGCTTTGGACGGCACCGAGGCGGAGGTTCACCTGCTCCCGGTCAAACGGACGCGTGAGATGAGCAAGTAAACGACACCGATTCTGTTGATGATCTGAACCTGATCACCGAGTCGTGTTAAATGTCGACACCGCCGATGACGTGCCGATGACGTGTCGATGACGTTTTATTATTATTATCAGTTACGTTAGAGACGCGCCGCAGCCGGTTACTGCGCATGCGCCGCGTTTCCCACTGGGATCAATAAAGTATCCTGGTCGTGGTTATTGTTTAACTCAGGCATGGGCAAACCCAGGCCCGGGGGCCATATGCGGCCCGTTGGTCTTTTTAATCCGGCCCGCCAAACTTGTCCAAATTATATCATTAAATAAAATTGTATTATAATTAAACTTCATTCATTTGACCTTTTCCCTGTAATGCTGCCTGTAAAAGGCCAAATCCTTTAATGCAATAGCTTTCATGTGTCATTTATATTAGCTCACACAAATACTTCATCCATCTGTTCTTGGTCCGGCCCCTCTGTCAAATTTTAGAACCTATTGTGGCCCGCGAGTCAAAAAGTTTGCCCACCCCTGGTTTAACTAAAGGGGGGCTGCTTGGACCCCCTCCCTCCTGCAGGCAGCAGGTGCAGTGGGCAGCGCTTCCGTCCCCCACCCCCGACCTGCTCCCCCTCTGCGTGCTCATCGCAACCGAACCAGGAAGTGGGCCTTCAGCCGAGCCGGAGAAACAGGAAGTAAAGCAGGAAGTGGTCGTAAACGCACCTGAGGCAAGCAGCTCGTCTTTCATGTTCGTTGGGGGGGGGGCGTTTCTAACCTCGGCTCGGGTTGGGTGAGACTCCTCATCCCGGTCCTGCTCCAGCCTCCAGATCGGTCCAGGATGAGCTCCGCCCTCAGCTTCGGTGTTCTGTACCTGCTGGCGCTGGTCCTGGGTCTGGCCTGCGTGGGGGGGGTGTGCTTCTGGAGCAGCCACTGGCACGGCGGCTTCGCCTGGGGCGGGTCGGCCCTGCAGTTCAACTGGCACCCGGTCCTCATGGTAACGGGCCTGGTCGTGCTCTACGGCTGCGGTGAGTCCGACTAAAGAGTTAATGAACCGTTTCAGGGAGCAGCCGGTCTTTGATCTCCTTATCAATGAGGGGACGCCTCATCATCGATCGAGAGTACTCCTGGGTTTTTGTACACGTCCTGTTCTCATCTCCGCGAGGACGAGACGGACGCTGGAGCCCGTCCTGTTCTCATCTCCGCGAGGACGAGGCGGACGCTGGAACCCGTCCTGTTCTCATCTCCGTGAGGACGAGACGGACGCTGGAGCCCGTCCTGTTCTCATCTTCGCGAGGACGAGACGGACGCAGGAGCCCGTCCTGTTCTCATCTCCGCGAGGACGAGACGGACGCTGGAGCCCGTCCTGTTCTCATCTTCGCGAGGACGAGACGGACGCAGGAGCCCGTCCTGTTCTCATCTTCGCGAGGATGAGACGGACGCTGGAGCCCGTCCTGTTCTCATCTCCGCGAGGACGAGACGGACGCTGGAGCCCGTCCTGTTCTCATCTTCGCGAGGACGAGATGGACGCTGGAGCCCGTCCTGTTCTCATCTTCGCGAGGACGAGATGGACGCAGGAGCCCGTCCTGTTCTCATCTCCGTGAGGACGAGACGGACGCTGGAGCCCGTCCTGTTCTCATCTCCGTGAGGACGAGACGGCCGCTGGAGCCCGTCCTGTTCTCATCTCCGTGAGGACGAGACGGACGCTGGAGTCCGTCCTGTTCTCATCTCCGCGAGGATGAGACGGACGCTGGAGCCCGTCCTGTTCTCATCTCCGCGAGGACGAGACGGACGCTGGAGCCCGTCCTGTTCTCATCTCCGCGAGGACGAGACGGACGCTGGAGCCCGTCCTGTTCTCATCTCCGTGAGGACGAGACGGCCGCTGGAGCCCGTCCTGTTCTCATCTCCGTGAGGACGAGACGGACGCTGGAGTCCGTCCTGTTCTCATCTCCGCGAGGACGAGACGGACGCTGGAGCCCGTCCTGTTCTCATCTCCGCGAGGACGAGACGGACGCTGGAGCCCGTCCTGTTCTCATCTCCGTGAGGACGAGACGGATGCTGGAGTCCGTCCTGTTCTCATCTCCGCGAGGACGAGGCGGACGCTGGAGCCCGTCCTGTTCTCATCTCCGCGAGGACGAGACGGACGCTGGAGCCCGTCCTGTTCTCATCTCTGCGAGGACGAGGCGGACGCTGGAGTCTGTCCTGTTCTCATCTCCGCGAGGACGAGGCGGACGCTGCCTCCCACATTAAGGCGACTGTTGGAGCGTTCTTGTTTCTGTCGCCGCCCTGCAGGAGCTGTGGTGTACCGCATCCCGCTGACCTGGGGTCAGGATAAACTCCCGTGGAAGCGGCTGCACGCTGCGCTGATGCTCCTCGCCCTGGTCCTGTCCATCGTGGGCCTTCGGGCCGTGTTTGAAGTCCACGATGCAGAAAACATCCCGAAACTCTACTCGTTGCACAGCTGGATCGGGATCACGACCGCCGCCCTCTTCGCCACGCAGGTGAGAGACAGCTGGTGCTCCGGTTGGTTCCCTTCACGCCCACGCCCACTTTGTCCTTCCAGTGGGTGGTGGGCGTGGCTGGCTTCCTCCTGCCCTGCTCCCCCATGGCGCTGCGTCGACTCCTGAAGCCCGCCCACGTGTTGCTGGGGGGCAGCATCGTCACCCTCAGCGTCGCCGCCAGCGTCTCCGGCATCAACGAGAAGCTCATCTTTGCTCTGTGAGATCCCTTTATTGATTCCTCATCTCGTCGTCTGTCCACTACGCGATGACAATAGAGGCTTTCTTTCCATTCTACCCCCACAGAGGGAAGGGCCCCCCCCCCCGGTACAAAGACCTCCCCCCCGAGGCCGTCTTTGGGAACTCACTGGGAGTTCTGATCGTAGCGTTCGGTGTGCTCGTCTTTCTCATGCTGTCCAACCCTAAATGGCAGCGACCGGACTCGGCGCCAGAGAGGACGTACTCGGTAAGAACCCCGAGGCTTGAGATGAGATGAGACGGGTCGTAACCGTAGTAACGCATCTCCCGTCTCCCACAGCCGTTGCTTCAAGACGAAAGTGAGTGAGAGCCTCTCGGCTGAGCCGCTGACCTCGTCGCTCCCATGATGCACTGCAGCATGGCTGCGGTGCGTTGGTGTGACGGCGTGCTGCCTCGAGCGGGTCGAGTCGGTCGCCTTTGAATTAAAGCAACGAGTGTCTTTCTCATTTGACTTCACGGTGTCTCTGTCCTGTCCCGTTTGCTGTATTACAGTACAAGTACAGTCACACAGTAGCATGTATTACAGTACAAGTACAGTCTAACAATAGAATGTATTACAGTACAAGTACAGTCACACAGTAGCATGAATTACAGTACAAGTGCAGTCACACAGTAGCATGTATTACAGTACAAGTACAGTCAAACAGTAGCATCTATTACAGTACAAGTACAGTGAAACAGTAGCATTAATTACAGTACAAGTACAGTCACACAGTAGCATGTATTACAGTACAAGTACAGTCACACAGTAGCATGTATTACAGTACAAGTACAGTCTAACAATAGAATGTATTACAGTACAAGTACAGTCACACAGTAGCATGAATTACAGTACAAGTGCAGTCACACAGTAGCATGTATTACAGTACAAGTACAGTCAAACAGTAGCATCTATTACAGTACAAGTACAGTGAAACAGTAGCATTAATTACAGTACAAGTACAGTCACACAGTAGCATGTATTACAGTACAAGTACAGTCACACAGTAGCATGTATTACAGTACAAGTACAGTCAACAGTAGCATGTATTGCAGTACGAGTACAGTCAAACAATAGAATGTATTACAGTACAAGTACAGTCACACAGTAGCATGTATTACAGTACAAGTACAGTCAAACAATAGAACGTATTACAGTACAAGTACAGTCACACAGTAGCATGTATTACAGTACAAGTACAGTCAAACAATAGAACGTATTACAGTACAAGTACAGTCACACAGTAGCATGTATTACAGTACAAGAACAGTCAAACAATAGAATGTATTACAGTACAAGTACAGTCAAACAATAGCATGTATTACAGTACAAGTACAGTCAAACAGTAGTATGTATTACAATACAAGTACAGTCAAACAGAATATATTACAGTACAAGTACAGTCAAACAATATAATGTATTACAGTACAAGTACAGTCCAACAATAGAATGTATTGCAGTACAAGTACAGTCAAACAATAGCATGTATTACAGTACAAGTACAGTCCAACAATAGAATGTGTTACAGTACAAGTACAGTCAAGAGTAGCATGTATTACAGTACAACTACAGTCAAACAGTAGTATGCATTAAAATACAAGTACAGTCAAACAGAATATATTACAGTACAAGTACAGTCAAACAATAGAATGTATTACAGTACAAGTACAGTCAACAGTAGCATGTATTACAGTACAAGTACAGTCAAACAGTAGCATATATTACAGTACAAGTACAGTGAAACAGTAGCATGAATTACAGTACAAGTACAGTCACACAGTAGCATGTATTACAGTACAAGTAAAGGCAACAGTAGCATGTATTACAATACAAGTACAGTCAATCAATACAATATATTACAGTACAAGTACAGTCAAACAATAGAATGTATTACAGTACAAGTACAGTCACACAGTAGCATGTATTACAGTACAAGTACAGTCAAACAATAGAATGTATTACAGTACAAGTACAGTCCAACAATAGAATGTATTACAGTACAAGTACAGTCCAACAATAGAATGTATTACAGTACAAGTACAGTCAAACAATAGCATGTATTACAGTACAAGTACAGTCAAACAGTAGTATGTATTACAGTACAAGTAGTCAAACAATAGAATGTATTACAGTACAAGTACAGTCAAACAATAGAATGTATTACAGTACAAGTACAGTCAAACAGTAGAATGTATTACAGTACAAGTACAGTTAAACAGTAGCATGTATTGCAGTACAAGTACAGTCAAACAGTAGCATGTATTACAGTACAAGTACAGTCAAACAGTAGAATGTATTACAGTACAAGTACAGTCACACAGTAGAATGTATTACAGTACAAGTGCAGTTAAACAGTAGCATGTATTGCAGTACAAGTACAGTCAAACATTACCATGTCCTGACGCTCCCAGGACATGGTCTCTCCAGCGTTTCCTGGGTCTTCCCCGAAGACATCCGAAATAGATGCCCCAGATACCGCAGCTGACTCCTCTCAATGAGGAGGAGCAGCAGCTCTACTCCGAGCTCCTCCTCCTGTCTCTCGGGGGCCCCAGCCACCCTGCAGAGGAAACTCATTTGGACTGCTTGTATCCGGGATCTTGTCCTTTCGGTCCTGACCCGGAGCTCATGATCCGAGGTGAGAGTAGGGAGGTAGATCACCGGTAAATCGGGATCTTGTCCTTTCGGTCCTGACCCGGAGCTCATGATCCTTGGTGAGAGTAGGAAGGTAGATCACCGGTAAATCGGGAGCTTCTCCTTTCAGCTCCTTCTTCACCCCGACAGACCGACACAACGACCGCCTCCCTGCAGCTGCTGCAGCGATCCGTCTGCCGCCCTCACGCTCCGTCCGTCCCTCACTCCTGAACAAGACCCCGAGATACTTGAGCAAACACTCCCCACCCACCCGGAGAGGGTCGAGAGCCCTGGCTTTGAACCTGGCGGTGCTGATCCTCATCCAATTCGCTTGCCAAATGCCCTTTTTCACAAATATCAATATTGAGGCCTAAATTTTTCCACAATAAGGCTCCCCGGATTCCTGCAAGCCTTGGAGTTCTTTATCAGTGTTCAGATGTTGAAATGGATTATGACCTGATGGGGATGAACAGATAGATAGCCCTTCACTTATAAAGTACTAAACCAGCAGCAAGGTGCTTGACATGAGGCCTCACATTCACCCATTCACACACGTATTCATACTCCAGTGGGCGACTGCTGCCATGCAAGGTGCTGCCAGACCCACTAGGAGACATTTGAGGTGTCTTGCCCAAGGGCACTTCGACATGCAGAGAGCCAGAGCTGGGATTTGAACCGCAGACCTACTGATCGCTGGACGACCCACTCGACCAACTTAGCTGCTTCATCCGGAATGCCTTTTGCAGATCATATTGCTTGCACCACAGGGCAGGGCGGTGTGTGTGGGAAGGATGCCGCTTTGGCCGACTGTTCCAAGGCATACTTACCTGGCAGGGGCGATACCATGATCACCAAGGTGGTTTGCCCAGGGAAGTTACCACTTAATTGCTGTCGTGCGGTGTATGGGACACAATTCAGTGCTTGAGGGCTCGAGCCAAACAGAAGTCTATGGTTGGATTTAGCTAATATTCCACCATGTCTTCAGCGCATGGCCAAGCTACTCGGAGAAATGCTGTCCGTTTTGACCTTTTGGGCGAACTGCAGATGGACCGTCTCCAGTTTAGTCGGCAGATTCTGCAGAAAGAGCTTGGATTTTCGACTAATCAACTTGAGTACATTTTCGCCTATCCTGGTAAGAAGATTTTTGAAGTTGTATTTTCCACCATGCAGCTTTTTGAAAATTGCTTGGAAAGATTTAAGGTCAAGAAAGAAACCTCAGCGGCTTTCAGAGAGATCGCTGTGACACCTCTAGTGGAGAGAGATATACGGACTGTCCATGTTATGATCTTTTCTGAGAAAGTAAGAAACCAAGACGTGTGGACGTGGATGGCAAGGCACTGCGAGGTGATCAACGCCATGGAAGTAATGGACATTGATGGAATCAAGACTGGAACCAGACGGTTCCAAGTTCGTCTCAACCGACAAGAGGGAGTAATGCAGCATATCCCAAGCTCTATCCAGTTGGGTGCATTCAGGGGTACAGTCTTCTATTCGGGGCAGCCGAAAGAATGCAGGAAATGTGGCGGTCTGGACCATCTGGCGGCTGCATGTACAAGGAGTTTCTGCAAAAACTGTAAAGCGTCAGATCATACATCAGCGCAATGCTCAACCCCTCTTCAATGTAACCTCTGCTCCTCAGTTGATCATCGCTTCAGAGACTGTCCACAAGCCTATTCTAATCGGCTGAAGTCATCCATAGGACAAATAGCAACACCATCAAGCCAGACCTTGAGGGCTGATGAACCTGAGGGCAGCCAGACCCTAGTGTCAGACAGTAATGCACTTCCGCAGCCATCAGGCACGACTATTCTACGGCAAAGTGAGGAACTGCCACCTGATGAGGGGGTGGAGGCAATTTTAGACTGGAGTGCGGAACCTCCGGGTGAGGGCATTGTTGTGTCCAATTACGACATGACCTCAATGGAGACCACCGACATCTTGGAACCGGTGGGCCCTCCCCAGGATACTGGGGCAAGCGCTCACGTGGAGAAGTTACCGATGATGTGCCATGACCATGATAAAATCTTGGACATTTTGATAGCTAACCTCCCCGCCTCCCGAGGTGCCGCAAATCCACCGCAACCACAGAAGCCTCGCCAGGAGTCCTCGGGGGGAAAGGCCGGGGTACTGCCGCCCATACCATCTTCCAGACCAGCGCCAACGGATTCGCAGGCGAAGAAACGGCAACAGGAGTCGCCCACATCAGGGGAATCTTCTCCCTTACCCCACCGTGATGCGTCTTCAGCGGATTGGTCAGTTTCATCACCCACATCACAGCCGTTTTTGGAACCTAATGATGTGGCTGCCTTCTCCTCAACGACCCTCATCAAAGACATGACCCTACAGACAGACTATGTGCGGGTTAAGAAAAAGAAGGTAAAGTAGATGCCACAAAAAAGTTGTTTGAGAATACCTTTGCCTCCCCACACCTTTTGTCATGACACATCTCTCTATTGCATCTCTGAATACAAGAGGACTAAATGACCCTGTGAAATGTCAGTCAGCCTTCACGTTTTTACATTCGGAGCCGAATGACATTTTTCTCCTTCAGGAATGTCATTTATCATATAGGGACAACTACAAAGTTTTTGCAGATAGGTGGCATTATGGTCAATCGGCATGGTCAGGAGACAACAAAAACAGGGCATCTGGGGTTGCTGTATTGTTTAGAGGGCAGGATTTTATTATCCAAAAGGTGCAGAATATAATAGACGGAAGGCTTCTTTGTGTGGATGTTGTATGGAACAATGTTCCTTTAAGGATAATTAATGTCTATTGTTCTGTAATTCTTCAAGCTCGCCTGGAAATCATAAAAGCAATACAGCCACTCCTTATATGTAGTAGAGAGGTCATCCTGGGTGGAGACTTTAATTGCCTATTGGACAAGAAGGACAGACTAACTAACACAACAGTGAGGTTGGACTCCAGTTCCGAAGCCTTAAGTAGTCTGGTGCAAGATTTTAAATTGGTAGACACCTTTCGCACAATAAACCCCCATGTACCTGGGTACACTTGGACCAATGGGAAAACTCACTCAAGATTAGACTTTTTATTCATATCAAAGAGGCTGCTGGTTGCTGATGCCTCAGTGATGCCGGTATTCTTCTCCGATCATGCAAAAATTGACTGTTCTCTGGGGTTTAAGAGCAGATTGAACAAGGGTAAAGGCTTATGGAAGCTGAATGTATCCTTGCTGCAAGACCCGGGGGTGATCAATAGATTCAGGGACAAATTTCACATGTGGTCCTCTCTGCAGTTTGCCTTTGATTCAGTTGGAGAATGGTGGGATGAAGTGAAAGTGAGAACCAAGAGCTTCTTCGTCAATGAAGGGAGGAAGGCAGCCAAGAAAAGGCGCTTTGT